>NC_135814.1:4658660-4841160 GCF_964213995.1 Mustelus asterias
CACCCCCTCCCTCTCCCCCGCCACCCCCTCCCTCTCCCCGGCCACCCCCTCCCTCTCCCCGCCACCCCTCCCTCTCCCCGCCACCCCCTCCCCTCTCCCCGCCACCCCCTCCCTCTCCCCCGCCACCCCCTCCCTCTCCCCGCCACCACCCTCCCTCTCCCCGCCACCCCCTCCCTCTCCCCGCCACCCCCTCCCTCTCCCCGCCACCCCCTCCCTCTCCCCGCCACCCCCTCCCCTCTCCCCCGCCACCCCTCCCTCTCCCCGCCACCCCCTCCCTCTCCCCGCCACCCCCTCCCTCTCCCCGCCACCCCTCCCTCTCCCCGCCACCCCCTCCCTCTCCCCGCCACCCCCTCCCTCTCCCCGCCACCCCCTCCCTCTCCCCGCCACCCCTCCCTCTCCCCCGCCACCCCCTCCCTCTCCCCGCCACCCCCTCCCTCTCCCCGCCCCCCTCCCTCTCCCCGCCCAGCCCTCCGCCTTATCCCTTCCCACCCTTCCACACTTGATGCAGAACAATCAGGAGCGGGAGGCTGAAGTGGTGCCAGAACGTGAGGAGCACCCCCTTCGAATAGTCAAAAAGGGGCTACAGCCTCCCAGAATCTGTACACGTGGAACACTGCTTCTGTATATGCTGCTTTTCGTGCTTTGGGGAAGGGGGGGCTCGGGGATGCAGAGGGGGACTCGTGGGGGGCAGGGGGTGGGGGGGAAGCAATATAAAATAAACTCATCAAAAGGGTGAGAGCCCCTGGTGGGGGCATCCTTATTTATAACTTGTTAATATCTGAAAATCAGTAAATCAAAATAGAAGCAGTGTGTCCTAGAATTAAGAAAACAAAGGCAGATCGTGCCTTACGAGCCTGATGGAGTTCTTCAAAAATGTGACTAAACACATTGACGAAGGGAAAGCGGTAGATGTGGTTTATATGGATTTTAGCAAGGCGTTCGATAAGGTCCCCCATGCAAGGCTTCTAGAAAAAGTGAGAGGGCATGGGATCCAAGGGGCTGCTGCCCTGTGGATCCAGAACTGGCTTGCCCAAAGGAGGCAGAGAGTGGGTATAGATGGGTCTTTTTCTAAATGGAGGTCGGTCACCAGTGGTGTGCCCCAGGGATCTGTTCTGGAACCCTTGCTGTTTGTCATTTTCATAAATGACCTGGATGAGGAAGTGGAGGGATGGGTTGGTAAGTTTGCCGACAACACGAAGGTTGGTGGGGTTGTGGATAGACTGGAGGGGTGTCAGAGGTTACAGAGGGACATAGATAGGATGCAAGGCTGGGCGGAGAAGTGGCAGATGGACTTCAACCCAGATAAATGCGTAGTGGTCCATTTTGGCAGGTCAAATGTGATGAAGGAGTACAATATAAAGGGAAAGACTCTTCGTATTGTAGAGGATCAGAAGGATCTTGGGGTCCGGGTCCATAGGACTCTAAAATCGGCCCCGCAGGTGGAGGAGGTGGTTAAGAAGGCGTATGGTGTGCTGGCCTTTATCAATCGAGGGATTGAGTTTAGGAGTCTGGGGATAATGATGCAGCTATATAAGACCCTCGTCAGACCCCACTTGGAGTACTGTGCTCAGTTCTGGTCGCCTCATTACAGGAAGGATGTGGAAAAGATTGAAAGGGTGCAGAGGAGATTTACAAGGATGTTGCCTGGATTGAGTGGCATGCCTTATGAGGATAGGCTGAGGGAGCTCGGTCTTTTCTCCTTGGAGAGACGTAGGATGAGAGGAGACCTAATAGAGGTATGTAAGATGTTGAGAGGCATAGATCGGGTGGACTCTCAGAGGCTTTTTCCCAGGGTGGAAATGGCTGCTACGAGAGGACACAGGTTTAAGGTGCTGGGGGGTAGGTACAGGGGAGATGTTAGGGGGAAGTTTTTCACACAGAGGGTGGTGGGCGAGTGGAATCGGCTGCCGTCAGTGGTGGTGGAAGCAAACTCAATAGGGTCTTTTAAGAGACTCCTGGATGAGTACATGGAGCTTAATAGGATGGAGGGTTATAGGTAGGCCTAAAAGGTAGGGCTATGTTCGGCACAACTTGTGGGGCCGAAGGGCCTGTTTTGTGCTGTAGTTTTTCTATGTTTCTTTCTATGTTTCTAATCTAAAAATTATACAGAAATTACAGGATGATAGCCCCTGGTGGGGCCCTGTAACTAAAATATAACGTTAAAAGGAAACTTAATAAATCAAATCAAGATATCATTCCTGGGGGTGGCGATGCGCCCTTGCGGTGCCCACAGGGCACGGAAGGCCTGGAGCGTGGACACCGCATGCCCCCTCTCCAAGGCCATACGGCCTCGAGTGTAACCATGATCGAGGGGCAGAGAGTCGTCAGACAAGCTCCCTCAAGCCCCCCCCCCCACCCCACCCCGCCCCCCCCACCCCCGCTGATTGTTCTTCTGTGCTCAATTGAAACCCGAATTAATGCCCTTCGTCTGCATATAATTAAACACAGGTGATGTAAAATTCACAACTAAATGAGATACTGAGAGGAGCTCAGTGTCTGTGGAACCTACTACGCAGCTGGCGGGATCTAACCTTTCTGATAGGAACATGAGGAGACCTGTCAGTCCCTTGAGCCTATTCTGTCCATTCAATTCGATCACAGCTGACCTGAATCGTAACTCCACAACTGCAGCAAGCCTTCCTTATTCTTCCTTGGAATAAAGGCTCGCACACATGTTGCCTTCCTAATTGATGGCTGTACCTGCACAGGCCACTCAATTCCCTCTGAAAAGCAGGAGCAGAGCTGGGTCCCGGCACCTTGCACAGAGGCCCTGGACTAAGACACTGGCTTGTAGTCTGTCCATTGGATAAATAGTGAGTGACTGACTGACCGTTTTATGTTCTCACCAGATGCTTTGATTCAGATGGAGGAACTTTACTGCTGCCATCAATGCAACGAGAGCTTTGAGACCCAGAACCTATTGGCCATCCACCTGCGTCATCATACAGTGGACACGCGGCAAGCCCTGTCTCCCAGGCACGAGGACAGATTGCAGGCAAAGAGCCCCAGGATCTCGTGTAGGAAGCAGGGCACCGTCAGCGAGGAAAGCAGTATTGTCCTGGCCGTCGCTACCCGGGAAAGGTACCCGTGCCCGGCCTGCGGCAAAGCGTTTGCCCGGGCAAGGGCTTTGAAGGAGCACTCGGTCTCACACGGTGCTGGAAAGGCGGAGGGTTGCAGTGGCCAGCAGCCTGGGCAGCTGAGAACCAATTGCAGTGCCAAGCCCGTCCCCTGCCCTTTCCGGACCTGCGGGTTGGTATTCCAGGGCGTGGCAGAGATGGAAGAGCACCGACGTGACCACTACCCATTCCGCTGTGACCAGTGCGACTTTGCTTGCTCCAGCACCAAGCTCCTAGCCCAGCACAAGAAGCGGGGGAGGCTGAAAGAAAAGAAATTCAAGTGTAAACTTTGTCTTTTTAAGAGTTGTGTAGCACACGACCTGAGCAAGCACTACAGCGGGACGCACCGCGACAAAGCAGCTTACAGCTGCAACAGGTGCGATTTTACCAGCCCCTATCGCAAAGTATTGAAGAAGCATCTGACTGTACACTCTGGTAGGTAACTGCCTGGCACACACACTCATTCCCACAACTGTACTGATAATACTGGACCAGCAATCCAGAGTTCATAGAATCCTACAGTGCAGCAGGAGGCCATTCGGCCCATCAAGTCTGCACCGACCACAATCCCACCCAGGCCCCATCCCCATAACCCCATTCATTTACCCCAGCTCGTCCCCCTGACGCTAAGGGACAATTTAGCATGGCCAATCAACCTAACCACGTCTTTGGAGAACCGGAGCACTCGGAGGAAACCCACGCAGACGTGGGGAGAATGTGCAAACTCCACGCAGAGAGTGACCCAAGCCGGGAATCGAACCCGGGTCCCTGGCGCTGTGAGGCAGCAGTGCTAACCCACTGTGCCACCCATATGGGTTTGAGAGCTCAAATCCTCCTGTGACAAATTGAATTCAATAACATTGGGCTAGTTGAATGATCATGATTTAAAAGTCCAACAGGTTTGCCTTGTCCTTCGCGGAGGGTAATCTGCCGTGCTTAGTCTGGCCTGGGCACGGCTCCAGTCCCACATCATGTGGTTAACTCTCAGAGTTGAAAGAATAAATATTGCTTTGCTGTTTTTGCCTATAACACCATCTTGCCTTTAATGCAATTAAATGTTCTAAATCTGGCAGGAATGGTCAGAAACAGAATTTGACACTGAGGCAAATGGGATACTGTGACTCGTGACGAAAGGTTTAGTCAGAGGTAGGCTTCAAGGAAGGCAGAGGGATAGAGACCTGGAGAAGCACGGGACTGCAGGATAGAGAGGACTATGGTCCCTCAAACATTTTCTCGTTTGTTCTACTCCAAAGAACTCCCACCACAGAATCTCATCTAAGACTCTACTGCCCGCATCCTAACTTGCAGCAGGTCCGTTTCACCCACCACCCCGACCCTCACTAACCTGATCTGCCAGCGCTTCAGTTTTACAATTTTCGTCAGTGCTTTCAGATCCTTCCGTGGCCCATTCCCGATCTCTGGAATTTCATTGGTCCCACATATCCTCCGTGCTGTCTGAGCTCCTCCGGTTCCGGCTTCGCTGATTTTCATTGCTCTGCCATTGGCTGCCTTGCCTTCAGCTGCTGGAAAAAACTCTGGGATAACCTCCCTCAATCTTTTTGCCTCTTTCTGTGTCTTCTCTTTCCCCTAGAGCGGCGGCACGGTGGCACGGTGGTTAGCACTGCTGCCCCAAAGCGCCACGGACCCAGATTCGATTCCCGGCTTGGGCCACTGTCTGTACGGAGTCTGCACGTTCTCCCCGTGTCTGCGTGGGTTTCCTCCGGCTGCTCCAGTTTCCTCCCACAGTTTGAAAGAAAAGAAAAGGTGCATTGGCCGTGCTAAATTGTCCCTCAGTGTAACCCGAACAGGCACCGGAGTGTGGCGACTAGGGGATTTTCACAGTGATTTCATTGCAGTGTTAATGTACTTGTGACAAATAAATAAATTTTAAAAACTTTAACTTTAAAGAGATTTCAGATAATTCCCTTTTAAAAGTAATTATGCACTTTGTGTCAAGAGCCTTTGATGTCATGTTGTGATCACTCTGCCCATAAATAATATTTCTCATCCTCCCTTTTAATTCTTCTCTGAATTTTATGTAAATCAATGACCACTTATCCAACAACCAGTGGAAGCAGACTGCCGTTATTTACCTGATAACCTATACCGTTAACTTGCATATTAAAAAGTTCTATCTGTTATAAATCAATGATTATTACCATTTGGCATATATACAGGGCACACTTGCAATCTCCTTCTGGTGAAAATGCCCGTGACACGTTTACACGGACAGTATCCATTATAAATTTGGACCTGGGATTTTAGAATAGAAATATAAAAATAAGCGCACATTTAGAACATATGAACTAGGAGCAGGAGTAGGCCATCTGGCCCCTCGAGCCTGCTCTGCCATTCAATAAGATCATGGCTGATCTTTTTGTGGACTCCGCTCCACTTACCCGCCCGCTCACCATAACCCTTAATTCCTTTATGTTCAAAAATGTATCTATCCTTGCCTTAAAAACATTCAATGAGGTAGCCTCAACTGCTTCACTGGGCAGGGAATTCCACAGATTCACAACCCTTTGTGTGAAGAAATTCCTCCTCAACTCAGTCCTAAATCTCTTCCCCTTCTAGTTCTGGTGGAAACAGCCTCCCTGCTTCTATCTTATCTATTTCCTTCATAATCTTATGCGTTTCTATAACATCCCCCCTCGTTCTTCGAAATTCCAATGAGTATAGCCCCAGTCAACTTGGTCTCTTATCATGTGCACAACCTCTCAACTCCAGAATCAACCTAGTGAATCCCCTTTGCACACTGCATTTTAACACGGAGAACAAATTGCATCTGCAAGCCCCGGTCACGTTGTCTCCCACTGCACCCCCGTTCCACTGAGTCCAGACTCCTCCTGCATTGATTAGTTTGTTACTAGCTACCTGTCTGCAAGCGATACTTTCCACTGCCGCAGCCTTTCCTCAAACGTCTCGGTTGACATTTACCATTGCAAATTTCTATATCAACGTTGTCCCGTTCGGTTTTGTGGTGTGAATTGTCACGGTGCTGTCAGGGGTTCTGGTTTCGAGCTGGTTCTGCGGCAAAGGGTTTTTTTTTAAGTTACCCAATCCCATAGCTGGTTTTGCAAATGCATAGACAAATAGACAGTGAACAATACCATCGGCACTTTGTTTGTAACCATTTGTAATCATGAATGGTAAACACAGCAAGGATATATGATATTGTTAATCCTAGGGAAGAGTGTGACAAAATGCTGGAAGGCATTATTGCTAAATTTGCAGGAAGAACATGCAAGTGGCGAGTGAATTTCAATATAGAAAAAAGTGATGTGGTTCATTTTGGTAGGAAAGGTAAGTAGGACACATTCTATTTGGGTAATGGGCTGGAGGAACCGAGGACCCTAGGGTCACTTACAACTCACTGAAAACAGTGGCCGACATTTGTAAACATGATGTGGAGATGCCGGCGTTGGACTGGGGTGGGCACAGTAAGAAGTCTCACAACACCAGGTTAAAGTCCAACAGGTTTATTCGGTAGCAAATACCATAAGCTTTCGGAGCACAGCTCCTTCGTCAGATGGAGTGGATATCTGTTCTCCAACAGTGCACAGACACAGAAATCAAGTTACAGAATACTAATTAGAATGCAAATCTCTACAGCCAGCCAGGTCTTAAAGGTACAGATAATGTGGGTGGAGGGAGCATTCAACACAGGTTAGAGAGATGTGTATTGTCTCCAGACAGAACAGCGAGTGAGATTCTACAAGCCCAGGAGGCAAGCTGTGGGGGTTACTGATAATGTGACATAAATCCAACATCCCGGTTTAGGCCGTCCTCATGTGTGCGGAACTTGGCTATCAGTTTCTGCTCAGCGACTCTGCGCTGTCGTGTGTCGTGAAGGCCGCCTTGGAGAACGCGCAGTCACGGGCATTCAGCCTTGGATCTTCAGGTAAGCGTTCTCCAAGGTGGCCTTCACGACACACGACAGCACAGAGTCGCTGAGCAGAGACTGATAGCCAAGTTCCGCACACATGAGGACGGCCTAAACCGGGATGTTGGATTTATGTCACATTATCAGTAACCCCCACAGCTTGCCTCCTGGGCTTGTAGAATCTCACTCGCTGTTCTGTCTGGAGACGATACACATCTCTTTAACCTGTGTTGAATGCTCCCTCCACCCACATTATCTGTATTTTTAAGACCTGGCTGGCTGTAGAGATTTGCATTCTAATTAGTATTCTGTAACTTGATTTCTGTGTCTGTGCACTGTTGGAGAACAGATATCCACTCCATCTGACGAAGGGGCAGCGCTCCAAAAGCTTATGGTATTTGCTACCGAATAAACCTGTTGGACTTTAACCTGGTGTTGTGAGACTTCTTACTACGACATTTGTAAGACAGAGTAGAGTACGTTTCTGGGGGAGTTGAATGGCAAAGCAGGGAAGTCCTGTTAAACTTGTACAGAATCTTGGTTAGACCATGTGTGGAGTGAATTACATCTGCAAACCCTGCTCACATTATAGCAGGCGAGCGGTGATGCTACAGCACCCCCCATTGGCAGGGGGTGCAGTTACACTGTGACAAGTTTACATAGGCAATATCCATTATAAATTCAGATTTGGTTCGCCCACGTTTAGAGTACTGTGCATAGCTCTGCTTCAAATCTTCCTTTTAAAAAAGTATAGCGAGGCACGGAAAGAGACGCAAAAACGTTTCTCAAAGATTACACCAAAGCGACAAGATTATTCCTAAGATGTGTCCAAAGATGTGCGGGTTAGGTGGATTGTCCCTTAGTGTCAGGGGGAGTAGCTAGGGTAAATGCGTGGGTTTGTGGAGATAGGGCCTGGGTGGGATTGTGGTCGGTGCAGACTCGATGGGCCGAATGGCCTCCTCCTGCACTGTAGGATTCTATGATTCCTATCAGGAAAGATTGTGGGGGGTGTGGGGGGGGGGGGGTCTCTGTTCTCTAGAAAAGAGAAGATTGAGGGGTGATGTAATAGAGGTCTTTTAAGTGATGAAGGGATTTGCGGGTAAATGTTGAGAGGATGTTTCCACTCCTGAGGGCGACCAAAACTAGGTTCCAGATATATCAGACAGTCACGAATAAACCCAACTGGGAATTCAGGGAGTGGTGAGATTGTGGGACTCGCTATCACGCGGAGAGTCGCTGAGATGAATAACATTTTAGAGGAAGCTATATAAACACATGAGGGAAAAAGGAATTGAAAGATATGCAGATGGGATGAGATAAAGTAGGGTAGGAGGAGGTTGGTATGGAGCGTAAACTCTAGTATAGCTCAGCTGGGCTGAATGGCCTGTATCTGTGCCATAAACTCAATATACCCCCAGTAATGGGCGGCACGGTGGCACAGTGGTTAGCACTGCTGCCTCTCGGGGCCAGGGACCCGGGTTCAATTCCTGGCTTGGGTCACTGTCTGTGTGGAGTTTGCACGTCCTCCCCGTGTCTGCGTGGGTTTCTTCCGGGCGCCCCGGTTTCCTCCCACAGTCCAAAAGACGTGCTGGTTAGGATGCATTGGCCGTGCTAAATTCTCCCTCCGTGTATCCGAACAGGCACCAGAGTGTGGCGACTGGGGGATTTTCACAGTAACTTCATTGCAGTGTAACAAAAAGTTCAGCCATGATCTTATTGATTGGTGGAGCAGGCGCAAGGGGCTAGGCGGCCATTCCTGCTCCGAGTTCTTATGTTCTTATGTAAATGGAAGCCTACTTGTGGCATTAATAAATTTAAAAACTTCTACTGGAAAGAATTGAGCGAATATAAAAGGATTTTTAATACTGCACAGTATCATTGGCTGATGGTCAGGCCGTAAGTCGGATTAGTAATCAAACTTTCCATTCCATTTAGAATGATTTACTGTGCTCAGTTCTGGTCGCCTCATTACAGGAGGGATGTGGAAATGATTGAAAGGGTGCAGAGGAGATTTACAAGGATGTTGCCTGGATTGGTTGGCACGCCTTATGAGGATAGGTTGAGGGAGCTCGGTCTTTTCTCCTTGGAGAGACGAAGGATGAGAGGTGACCTGATAGAGGTGGACAAGATGTTGAGGGGTATAGATCGGGTGGATTCTCAGAGGCTTTTTCCCAGGGCTGAAATGGCTGCTACGAGAGGACACAGTTTTAAGGTGCTGGGGAGTAGGTACAGAGGAGATGTCTGGGGTAAGTTTTTCACTGAGGGTGGTGGGTGAGTGGAATCGGCTGCCATCAGTGGTGGTGGAGGCAAACTCGATAGGGTATTTTAAGAGACTTCTGGATGAGTACATGGGACTTAATAGGATTGAGGGTTACAGGTAAGCCTATATATAAGCCTAGGTAGGTAGGGACATGACCGGCGCAACTTGTGGGCCGAAGGGCCTGTTTGTGCTGTAGTTTTTTAATGTTCTATGATCATGTCGAATGTCAAACTCGGCACTTGGTGTGACACGGGCTGTTTGTTTCCTTGTAGATGAGAGCGGGAGCGCTGCCGAAGAGGATGGAGAGCGAGAGGGAAGGAGACAGCAGGCAGAAGAAGGTGATAGCTTGGCGCAGAGACTGTCCAGAAAGCGGAAGCGGCCCAGGTGTGAAGAGGAAGAGCTGCTGTCTGAAACAGGCTCAGAAAGAGAGAGCAGCAGAGAATCCAAGTCCCTCAGACAGAGACACTTCAAAGGTGAATGAGAGCTGGAAAGAACCCGCGTTTACATAGCGCCTTTCACAACCTCGGGCATTCCAAAGCGCTATACAGCCAGCCAACCGCCTCACACTGTAAACAGTGCTGTGATGTAGAAAACCCCAGAACAAATTTGTGCACAGTTAAGTTCCCAAAAGCAGCAATGAGATAAATGACCGGGTAGTCTGTATGAGTGACATTGGCTGTGGAAGAAACATTGGCCGTGGGAAACCGAGGAATACTCCTTTTCTGTTCTTCAGAGGACTTTGGGTCCTTCGCGAAAAAGCAGGTGGGGCCTCAGTTTTATTTCATATCTGAAAGACAACACCTCTGACGGTGCAGCACTCCTGCTGTACAGCAGCAGTGTGTCAGCCTGGATTTTGTGTCCAAGTGTCTTAGAACCCACAGCCTTCTAACTTGGAAAGAGAGCACTACCCATTGAGCCACAGCCGGTGTGTGTGTGTGTGTGTGTGTGTGTGTGTGTGTGTGTGTGTGTGTGTGTGTGGGTGTGTGTGTGAGAGTGTGTGTGTGTGAGAGTGTGTGTGTGTGTGAGAGTGTGTGTGTGTGTGAGAGTGTGTGTGTGTGTGAGAGTGTGTGTGTGTGTGAGAGAGTGTGTGTGTGTGAGAGAGTGTGTGTGTGTGAGAGAGTGTGTGTGTGTGAGAGAGTGTGTGTGTGAGAGAGTGTGTGTGTGTGTGTGAGAGAGTGTGTGTGTGTGAGAGAGTGTGTGTGTGTGAGAGTGTGTGTGTGTGTGAGAGTGTGTGTGTGAGAGAGTGTGTGTGTGTGTGAGAGAGTGTGTGTGTGTGAGAGAGTGTGTGTGTGTGAGAGAGTGTGTGTGTGTGAGAGAGTGTGTGTGTGTGTGTGTGTGTGAGAGTGTGTGTGTGTGAGAGTGTGTGTGTGTGTGAGAGAGTGTGTGTGTGAGAGAGTGTGTGTGTGAGAGAGTGTGTGTGTGAGAGAGTGTGTGTTGTGTGTGTGTGTGTGAGAGTGTGTGTGTGTGTGAGAGTGTGTGTGTGTGAGAGTGTGTGTGTGTGAGAGTGTGTGTGTGTGAGTGTGTGTGTGAGAGAGTGTGTGTGTGTGTGAGAGAGTGTGTGTGTGTGAGAGAGTGTGTGTGTGAGAGTGTCTGTGTGTCTGTGTGAGAGTGTCTGTGTGTGTGTGTGAGAGTGTCTGTGTGTGTGTGTGAGAGTGTCTGTGTGTGTGTGTGAGAGTGTCTGTGTGTGTGTGTGAGAGTGTCTGTGTGTGTGTGTGAGAGTGTCTGTGTGTGTGTGTGAGAGTGTCTGTGTGTGTGTGTGAGAGTGTCTGTGTGTGTGTGAGAGAGTGTCTGTGTGTGTGTGTGAGAGTGTCTGTGTGTGTGTGTGAGAGTGTCTGTGTGTGTGTGTGAGAGAGTGTGTGTGTGTGTGTGAGAGTGTCTGTGTGTGTGTGTCTGTGTATGTTTTAACCCTTTTGAAGTATCTCTTTGACCTCCTTTGTTTTTAATTGTCCCAGTTGACGTCCAAGAAGGAATGGAACATCTGTACAAGACGCACATCTGTCCCGAATGCAAACGCTGCTTTAAAAAGAGAACGCACTTGGTTGAGCACCTTCACCTGCACTTCCCAGACCCCAGCCTCCAGTGCCCTCACTGCCAGAAGTTCTTTACCAGCAAGGGCAAGCTGAAGGTCCATCTGATGCGGGAGCTGGGTGAGAAGACCCACCACTGCCCGCTGTGCGATTACAGCGCCGTGGAGAAGAACTCCCTGAATCGGCACATGGCCAGCATGCACGAGAACACGACCAACTTCTACTCCGACGTGTACTCGTGCCCGGCGTGCGAGGAGAAGTTTACTGTCAGTAACTCGCTGAAGGAGCACATGAAGACGCACAAGGAGGAGCGACGGCCTCTGGACTGCTTCGAGGGAGGCTGCAGCTACACGGCGGAGGAGCGCAAGGATTTTGTCCGTCACCTCAAGGAGGTGCACGGTGCCAGGGCAATCGAGTGCCGCTATCGCACGTGTGGCTCGCTATTTGGCACGGAGGCGGGAATGGAGGTGCACCGCAGGACTCATTACGCCTTCCACTGCGACCAGTGTGACTTTGTCTGCTCCAATAAGCATGTATTCCGGCGGCACAAGCGGAGAGGGCACCCGGGCAGCGAGGAGCTGGCGTGCAACTTCTGTCCGTATAAGACCTTCAACCCAGTGGAGTTCAACGACCACGTGGGCAAGATGCACGCCAACGAGAAGATCCACAAGTGCACCGAATGTGACTTTGCCACAGCGCACAAGAGAGTTCTCAACAGACACATCCTCCTGCACACAGGTCAGTGCTAATAACCAGAACACATGGATAGAGCAGCACAAAGACATCTCAGAGAGGGGCATTCTCACCGTCACCCAGTAAAGCACACTGAGAAGCTTTACTCTGTATCTAACCCCATGCTGTACCTGTCCTGGGAGTGTTTGATGGGGACAGTGTAGAGGGAGCTTTACTCTGTATCTAACCCCGTGCTGTACCTGTCCTGGGAGTGTTTGATGGGGACAGTGTAGAGGGAGCTTTACTCTGTATCGAACCCCGTGCTGTACCTGTCCTGGGAGTGTTTGATGGGGACAGTGTAGAGGGAGCTTTACTCTGTATCTAACCCCGTGCTCTATCTGTCCTGGGAGTATTTGATGGGGACAGTGTAGAGGGAGCTTTACTCTGTATCTAACCCCGTGCTGTACCTGTCCTGGGAGTGTTTGATGGGGACAGTGTAGAGGGAGCTTTACTCTGTATCTAACCCCGTGCTCTATCTGTCCTGGGAGTGTTTGAAGGGGACAGTGTAGAGGGAGCTTTACTCTGTATCTAACCCTGTGCTGTACGTGTCCTGGGGGTGTTTGAAGGGGACAGTGTAGAGGGAGCTTTACTCTGTATCTAACCCCGTGCTGTACCTGTCCTGGGAGTGTTTGATGGGGACAGTGTAGCGGGAGCTTTACTCTGTATCTAACCCCGTGCTGTACCTGTCCTGGGAGTGTTTGATGGGGACAGTGTAGCGGGAGCTTTACTCTGTATCTAACCCCGTGCTCTATCTGTCCTGGGAGTGTTTGATGGGGACAGTGTAGAGGGAGCTTTACTCTGTATCTAACCCCGTGCTGTACCTGTCCTGGGAGTGTTTGATGGGGACAGTGTAGCGGGAGCTTTACTCTGTATCTAACCCCGTGCTCTATCTGTCCTGGGAGTGTTTGAAGGGGACAGTGTCGAGGGAGCTTTACTCTGTATCTAACCCTGTGCTGTACGTGTCCTGGGAGTGTTTGATGGGGACAGTGTAGAGGGAGCTTTACTCTGTATCTAACCCCGTGCTGTACCTGTCCTGGGGGTGTTTGAAGGGGACAGTGTAGAGGGAGCTTTACTCTGTATCTAACCCCGTGCTGTACCTGTCCTGGGAGTGTTTGATGGGGACAGTGTAGCGGGAGCTTTACTCTGTATCTAACCCCGTGCGGTACCTGTCCTGGGAGTGTTTGATGGGGACAGTGTAGCGGGAGCTTTACTCTGTATCTAACCCTGTGCTGTACCTGTCCTGGGAGTGTTTGAAGGGGACAGTTTGACTGGGAAGCAAAACGCTGGTTACAAAGGGAGGTTTGTAGGAGTATCTTAGAGGTGGAGAGGTTATGGGAAGGAATTCCAGAATGGTGGATCGATAATAAAAACCGATACACAAGAGGGGGTTGTGAAGACAAGTACGAGAATTATAAAATCGAGGCTTTGTTGGGCCGGGATCCATGAACCTGCTCCACTATTCTATAAAAGCACGGCTGATCTAATTGTAACCTCAAACCCACATTCCTGCTGACCCCCCCCCCCCCCCCCCGCTAACCTTTCACCCCCTTGTTACTCAAGAATCTATCCAGTTCTGCTTTAAAAATATTCAAAGTCTCCGCTTCCACTGCCTTTTGAGGAAGAGAGTTCCGGAGACTCACCGCCCTCTGAGAAATAATTTTTCCTCATCTCCGTCTGAAATGGAAGACCCCTTATTTTTAAACAGTGACCCCCTCGTTCTAGATTCTCCCACAATGGAAAACATCCTCTCCACATCCACCCTGTCAGTACCCCTCGGGATCTGAAAGGCTTTGATCAAGTTGCCTCTTACTCTTCTAAACTCCAGCGGATTCAAGCCCGGCCTGTCCAGCCGTTCCTCTCGAGACAACCCGCCCAATCCTCATACTCATTGGGGTTTAGCAAAATAATCGGTGATCTTATTAAAACCTATTAGTTTCTTGGGAGGTGGTACAGGGTAGATACTGAGGGAAGCTTCCTCTTGTGGGAAGCTAGAACAATGGAGCACAGTTTGATGTTAAGGGGTCTCCATTTAAGACAGAGAATCATAGATTATCATCGAATGCCTACAGTTCAGAAGGAGGCCATTCGGCCCATTGAGTCTGTACCAACCACATCCCACTCGGGCCCTATTCCTGTAACTGTACATATTTATCCTGTTAATCCCCTGACACTAGGGTCAATTTAGAATGGCCAATCAACTTAACCCGCACATCTTTGGACTGTGGGAGGAAACCGGAGCACCCGGAGGAAACCCATGCAGACACGGGGAGAACATGCAGAGTCCACACAGACAGTGACCTGAGGCTGGAATTGAACCCGGGTCCCTGGCGCTGTGAGGCAGCAGTGCTAACCACTGCGCCACCGTGCATGGAGGATATTTTCTCTCAGAGGGTCTCTCCCACTGGATGCTGGGCAATTGAATATGTTTGTGGCTGAGTTAGGCAGATTTGTGATCGACCAGAGAGTTGAGGGTGTTGGGAACGGGCAGGGAAGTGGAGCTAAGGCCACAGACAGATCAGCGGAGTGATTGGCAGAGCAGGTTCTGTGGTCTGAGCGACCAACTCCTCATATGAACCTTTAAGTCTCAGAGCTAAGGTTAACGATTGATCTAGCGTCAGTTGTCATTGTGGAAGAGAATTCCAAACTTATTCACCCATAGTAGTGAGTATCTTGTATTACTGAAGATCAGGATCCCCATTGAAGTGGCCTTTCTTGATAGCTGTTAGCAAGCTCTTTGAACTGGGTGGCAGAAGGAATGTCACGGAGCTTGGACCTGCCTGACACAAGTCACTCACCGAGCAACAGCAAGGAGATGACGTATCTTCGGAAACCTTTTCTTTGCCACATTTCCATATTTCTTAATCCTTTCTTATAATTAGCACCGCTGTCTCACAGCACCAGGGACCCGGGTGCGATTCCAGCCTTGGGTGACCGTGCGGAGTCTGCACGTTCTCCCCGTGTCCGCATGGGTTTCCTCCCACAGTCCGAAAGAACATAAGAACTAGGAGCAGGAGTAGGCCATCTGGCCCTTCGAGCCTGCCCCGCCATTCAACAAGATCATGGCTGATCTGAAGCGAATCAGTTCCACTTACCCGCCTGCTCCCCATAACCCCTAATTCCCTTATCGATCAGAAAACTATCTACCCGTGATTTAAACATATTCAACGAGGAAGCCTCCACCACTTCAATGGGCAGAGAATTCCAGAGATTCACTACCCTCTGAGAGAAGAAGTTCCCCCTCAACTCTGTTCTGAACCGGCCCCCCCTTATTTTGAGGCTGTGCCCTCTAGTTCTGGTTTCCCTTCTAAGTGGAAAGAATCTCTCCACCTCTACCCTATCCAGCCCCTTCATTATCTTATATGTCTCTATAAGATCACCCCTCATCCTTCTAAACTCCAACGAGTACAGACCCAATCTGTTTAATCTCTCCTCATAAGCTACACCCCTCAAGACGTGCTGGTTAGGTGCATTGGCCATGCTCAACTGCACCTTAGTGTCCCAAGATGTGTCTGGGAAATGAGTGGGGTAGGTGATGGAGCAGGGGAGAGGGCCTGGTTCAGATGCTCCGTCAGAGAGTCGGTGCAGACTCGATGGGCCGAATGGCCTTGTCTGCACCGTAGGAATTCTATGAATAATATAGAGACCAAAATTGTGCACAGTTACTCCAAGCGGTCTAACCAACATTCTGTCCAGGTTTAAGGAGTTGGAGTCGTATTGGTGGAGGATGTGCCTGGGTCTAATTATTTATTTATTTTTTTTGTTGGTTTTAAACCCTCCTTTCTAGGCGAGAAGCCACATAAATGTGAACTGTGCGATTTCACCTGCAGGGATGTTGGCTACCTGTCGAAGCACATGCTAACACATTCTGACGATAAGAACTACATGTGTACAGAGTGTGGTTACATCACTAAGTGGAAACACTACCTGACCGTGCACATGCGTAAGCACACCGGAGACCTGAGGTAAATACTCTGTCCTGTGTGTCAACTGTCTGCTTGTCAAAGAATGGACTTTTTATTGGGGGAGATATCCATTCCTGTCATCAAACACTCCCAGGACAGGTACAGCACGGGGTTAGATACAGAGTAAAGCTCCCTCTACACTGTCCCCATCAAACACTCCCAGGACAGGTACAGCACGGGGTTAGATACAGAGTAAAGCTCCCTCTACACTGCCCCCATCAAACACTCCCAGGACAGGTACAGCACGGGGTTAGATACAGAGTAAAGCTCCCTCTACACTGTCCCCATCAAACACTCCCAGGACAGGTACAGCACGGGGTTAGATACAGAGTAAAGCTCCCTCTACACTGTCCCCATCAAACACTCCCAGGACAGGTACAGCACGGGGTTAGATACAGAGTAAAGCTCCCTCTACACTGCCCCCATCAAACACTCCCAGGACAGGTACAGCACGGGGTTAGATACAGAGTAAAGCTCCCTCTACACTGTCCCGTCAAACACTCCCAGGACAGGTACAGCACAGGGTTAGATACAGAGTAAAGCTCCCTCTACACTGTCCCCATCAAACACTCCCAGGACAGGTACAGCACGGGGTTAGATACAGAGTAAAGCTCCCTCTACACTGTCCCCATCAAACACTCCCAGGACAGGTACAGCACAGGGTTAGATACAGAGTAAAGCTCCCTCTACACTATCCCCATCAAACACTCCCAGGACAGGTACAGCACGGGGTTAGATACAGAGTAAAGCTCCCTCTACACTGTCCCCCATCAAACACTCCCAGGACAGGTACAGCACGGGGTTAGATACAGAGTAAAGCTCCCTCTACACTGTCCCCCATCAAACACTCCCAGGACAGGTACAGCACGGGGTTAGATACAGAGTAAAGCTCCCTCTACACTGTCCCCATCAAACACTCCCAGGACAAGTACAGCACGGGGTTAGATACAGAATAAAGCTCCCTCTACACTTTTCCCATCAAACACACCCAGCTCAGGTACAGCACATGCTTGATATCAGTGCCCGGAATGGGGAGAGCAAATACATCAAAATGCTTATTTGCAGCTTTTTCGGATGTTTGCTGAAATAATAAAAGATCAGAAGCATTATAAGAGATAGTGACGGAAGTGTGAATTCGTGTCTCCAAACTCCCACCTTCTCTTTGAAACTGAATACCTGTCATTGTGTTCCTGCTATCTTTCTCTTTGCAGGTACCATTGTAATCAATGCTCGTATCGCTGTCACCGTGCAGACCAGCTCAGCAGCCACAAGCTCAGACACCAGGGCAAGTCGCTTATCTGTGAGGTGTGCGGCTTCGCTTGCAAGCGCAAGTACGAGCTGCAGAAGCACATGCAAGTGAAGCATTCGAAAGACTATCAGATACCCCTGTACCAGTGCCAGTATTGCAGCTACCAGACACGGTACAAACAGGCGCTCCTGAACCACGAGAACTGCAAACACACCAAGCACAAGGAGTTCCGCTGTGCCCTGTGCTCCTACAAGACCTTCAGCAACACCAGCCTCTTCTTTCACAAGAGGAAGGTCCATGGCTACGTGCCGGGAGACAAGGAGTGGCTGGAGAACTACGCCAAGGAGGAGATGGCCATGAACTCCACCCACATCCTCCTGGGGTACAGCGACACGAGTATAACTCTTTCCACCTCGGCCAGGACAGAAATGACCGCGGCAGCTCCGAGGACCGAGGTGTGGCCAAAGAAGAACTCTGTTGTTGTGGAGGAACAGGATAAGGTGTACCAGCATGCCTTTGGGACCTCTCTGTATGGACAAGGGCTCTCTCATCCTGGGGAAGCAGCACAAAGTAGTGCCTCACCACAAGATCCGGGACAGTTAGAGCAGCACCTAGTGTATCCTGCCCCTGCGGGGCCAGGAGCTGTGCCTGACACCACGGAACCCAGCCAAGCAGCCGCAGATATCAGCTGCGATGTGGAGAGGGAGTTGCAGAAAAGCCTGGGTGGAAGCGGCTCCCAACTGGAACAGGTATTTGAAGCCCAATTAGAATTTCACAACACCCCATCGGATGAAGTGGCAAATTCTGGCTCCCAGCTGCCTATCCTGGACACCTGGGGGCCCTGTGACACTGGAACCATATACAGGGACTTTGGGCTGAATACTGGGGTTGACGTACAGGCTGAGGACGGCACTGACGAGGTTGACCTTGGGGATCACTGTGAGGAAGAGGAAGGGGCTGGGGGTGGCGACCACATCATTGGACATCGCGAGGAGGTGGGGAACAGCGTCGATGTCTTTGCTGACGAGGATCGGGACAATGGTTATGAGCTTTCGGGTAAAAGCGAACAGATTGGCAGGCCCGCCCAGCTGGAAGTTGACGCACCCGCGGGTGTCAAGGCTGATGGGAGCTGGATTAGCGCGATCGAGCCTCGCCTGCCCCAGGCCGGTAACGCAAACCAGGGCGAGGCTGAGTTTCAGGAGGTTGAAACGGAGAGGCAGGTCAGTGCTGACCCAGACCATCCTGAAAGTCAGGAGCAGGCACAGCTTTCCCAGTCTGAATCCGAGATAAAGGCTTTGCGGAAACAGGACAAGCAGCAGGCCCAAGCCCTGGTCCTGGAGGGGAGAGTGCAGATGTTGGTGGTACAAACCGATGCCCAGGTGTTCAAGTGTGAGAGATGCTCCTACGTCACCAGGAAGGAGAAAGCCATGGTCCTTCACACAAAGTCCGGCTGCCAGAACAAGAAGTCCCCCCTGGTGTGCAGGGCCTGTGGGGCCACTTTTAAGCAGCAGCGAGGACTCAACACCCACCTGCAGAAGAAATGTCCCGTCATCATAAAGAAACACAAGCTGTACGTGCGGCAAGCAACAGTTCGAGACCCCCGGGTCGGGCTGGATGGAGAGCAGGAGGAAGGCACAGAGACGGAGGTGAAGAAAGTGAGAGCAGTGCCCAAGAGGAAAGACAGTCCGGCCACCGACAATGGGAGCGAGAGGCAGGAGCTGAGGCAGGAGCCAAGCCCAGATCCGGCTAAGCCTGATCGACCAGTCACCAAAGTCGCAGCGGATTGTGGACTTGGCGAAGAGAATGCAGCCGAGGAACTGTCGCCCGTCCATGTCCCAGACCCCGGCCACACTGAAGGCGAACTCCTGGCTGCCTGCGATGGGGAGGAAGCCGGATTCTTCACCGAGGAGGCTTTGGATTCTGCTCCACCAGTTCACAGCGAGACTTTCCCGTCCAGCCCTCGGGAAGCATCATCGCCGCATACAGAGCTGAACGAGGAATCGCAGCAGGACTCCGAGACTTGGAAGTTCCGGTGTGAGCAGGGCAGGTTCCACTGTGCCTCCTGCCCCTTTGTCTGCTCCAGTGAGTCGGATATCAGCAGTCACATGGCCAGCGGGTGCCCGGCTCCCCTCAAGCTGCCCTGCGGCTTCTGCGAGTTGCTCTTCCGCTCGGAGAGGGCGCTGAGGAACCATCAGGCCATCAAACACACCGAGGAAGAGGAGCTGTCGGAGCAGAGTGACTCAGATGAGCTGGAGAAAGGATCTTCCAGTGAGGAGGAGGAGGAGGAGGGAAGCGGAGATGGAGACAACCCGGAGAACAGTGGCAGCTCGGAGGTGGAGGGCAGCCCCAAGCACAGGCGCTTCTTTTGCCCTTTGTGCCCCTTCAGCTGCTACCAGGAGCGAGCCTTGGACACCCACAAGAAGAAAGGCTGCATGAAGCCGGGTGAACTCCAGTGCAACCTCTGCTCGTTTGTCTGCAAGTCTGCGGCGGCCCTCAAACACCACACCCGCTTGCACGGCAAGAAGTGCTGCCGTAAGAGGCCGCGGCTGAGCTGCCAGCTCTGCCCGTTCACCTGTAAGCAGGCCAGGTGCCTGAAGCAGCATGTGGCCATCAAACACGACGGTGTCAAGCCCTACAAGTGCCGCTACTGCAGCTTCAGCACAACCCGGCGCTACCGCCTCGATGCCCACGAGTCCCTGCACACGGGCGTGGGCCGCCTGACATGTGACGCCTGCCAGCAGACGTTTGGCACCGGCTCCAAGCTCCGCATCCACAAGCTGCGGGTCCACGAGAAGCGACCCACCCACTTCTGCGCCCTGTGCGACTATAGCGGCTACAACCAGAACGACATCACCCGGCACGTCAGCAGCTGCCACGCCGGCGAGCCCAGCGCGGCCTGCGGGCGCTGTGAGGCCCGCTTCAGCTCGGAGGGAGCCCTCAAGCAGCACTGCCTGCGGCAGCACGAGGAGAAAGTCTGCCACGGCTGCCCCTCTTGTGTCTTCGCCTGTTACAGCGAGTCCACCCTCAGGAGCCACGTCCAGCGGCAGCACCCGCAGCTGGAATGCTCCGTCTGCAAGGAACGTTTCGAGAGGCGGGAGACGCTGGAGGAGCACAAGAAGGTTCACTTCAGCCACCACTGTCAGCACTGTGGCTTTGCCACCCGGGAGCGGCAGCAGCTTATCCAGCACCTACTGGACACCCACGAAGAGGAGGACGGATCGGGGGCCGAGGGGGGCAAGCCCTTCCGCTGCCCCTTCTGCGACTTTGCCTGCCGTCACCAGATGGTGTTTGACTACCACATGAAGGCTCACGGGGGCACGCGCCTGTACAAATGCACCGACTGTGACTACACCACCAAGAACCGACAGAAGATCACCTGGCACATCCGTATTCACACCGGCGAGAAACCCTATAAGTGTCACCTCTGCAGCTATGCCTGTGCAGACCCGTCTCGCCTGAAGGTGAGAATGTTTTGCGTCCACGGGCGTGAGCGCCACACGTTATCACTGCAGGTCCATCGCCTAATTCCCCAGTCTGGCCACACTCAATAATTCATCCTTATCCCCAGCCCCACCAACACACATCCTTTTAAAAAGTTTCAGTTTATTTATTAGTGCCACAAAGAAGGCTTACATTAACACTGCAATGAAGTTACTGTGAAAATCCCCTCGTCGCCACACTCTGGCGCTTGTTCGGATACGCTGAGGGAGAATTTAGCATGGCCAATGCACCTCACCAGCACGTCTTTAGGACTGTGGGAGGAAACCAGAGCACCTGGAGGAAACCCATGCAGACATGGGGAGAACGTGCCAACTCCACACAGACAGTGACCCAAGCCGGGAATTGAACCCGGATTCCTGGCGCTGTGAGGCAGCAGCGCGAACCACCGTGCCACCCATATCTATGTAATCTCCCCCAGCCCCACATTCCTGAATCCCTGCACTCCTCTCATTCCTGACCTCTTCCTCATCCTTGATTTCCACTGCCTCACCATTGATAGCCGTACTTCCAGCAGCCAGGGCCCGATGCTCCCCATCCCCCCTCCCCCCGATCTCGTTGACCAAGCTTTCAGTTACCCAGCCAAATATCTCCTTGTGAAGCTTGATGCCAAATTTGACATCGCTGCTGTGAGTTGAGCGGCTTAGGAAGTTTTACTATGTTAAAGCCGCTATATAAATGCAAGCTGCCCTTGCAACGATGATACTAGGGGGAAGAAAAGAAGGGGGTGGGTTTCATCCAACAAAAGGTTTGATGGGATAAATCAGGGCCCTATATGCTTGCAAAAAGAGACTTGGTGAAGCTTTCAGTTTTGCACTCATCAGGACGCTCGCAAGAAAACTAGTATAAGGGGCAAACAATTTTTACTGTACAGAAGAAAGTGCTGAATGGTTGGCAAGTGGTGCTGCCATGGAGAATGAAAGAGTTGATGCTGACTGATAGTTAACAGCCAAGCATTGTTTGAAATTTAAACCAAACAGCCCGACCATGACTGGTCAAGGCATTGCCTTGGGGAATGAATCAGCGAATGACAGTCACTGAAACAGGTGCAATGTGTGTACTTGGTCTTTCTGTCTGCAAAGAGCAGAGGCCTCTGTATTAATATATGTAGTTTACAGTACACACTAAGACTAGTGTTTTAAACTTAAAACTACACAAGGGTATGAAGACAGAGCTGACTGAAATGGGTTGGGATATTAGGTTAAGGGATGGGTCAGTGGAAGACATTTAAGGAGATATTATATAACACCGAGCAAAGGTACATTCCAGTCAGAAGGAAGAAGCCGAGAAGAAGGATGCATCATTCACGGCTAACTGAGGTCGTTAAAAGGAAAAGAATGTCATTATTGGCAGGGTAGAAGATCGGACAGAATATTAAAAGCCAGCAAAGAATGACTTAAAAAGTAATAAGGGAGAAATTAGGCTTTGAGAGGAAATTTGATAGAAATATAAAAACAGGCAGCAATAGTTTCTACAGGGCGGCACGGTGGTTAGCACTGCTGTCTCACAGCACCCGGGACCCAGGTTCAATTCCTGGCTTGGGTCACTGTCTGTGTGGAGTTTGCACATTCTCCCTGTGTCTGCGTGGGTTTCCTCTGGGTGCTCCGGTTTCCTCCCACAGTTCAAATATGTGCGGGTTAGGGTTCATTGGCCGTGCTAAATTCTCCCTCAGTGTACCCGAATAGGTGCTGGAGTGTGGCGACTAGGGGATTTTCACAGTAACTTCATTGCAGTGTTAATGTAAGCCTTACTTGTGACTAGTGAATAAACTTTAGGTATTTAAAAAAGAAAAAAAAATAAGTAAAGTGAGTGTTGTTCCTCTAACGAATGAGTCTGGGGAATTAATAATGGAAAATAAGGAAATGGTGGACAAATTGAACAGATATTTTGCATCTGTCTTCACTGTTGAGGATACAAATAACAGCCTAGAAATAATTGTGAATCAGGAGGTGAAAGGGAGGAACTCAAAACATTTACAGTCACCGGGGAAAGGGCATTGGGAAAACTACTCAAACTAAAAGCTGACAAGTCCCCAGGTCCCAATGGACTTCACCCGAGGGTCTTAAAAGAAATAGCTGCTGTGATTGTGGATTCATTGCTTCTACTTTTACAAAATAGCAGATTCTAGAACAGTTCATGATTCTAGAATGGTTCGCGATTCTAGAGCGGTTCAATCGGATTGGGAAATAGTGAATGTGACTCCTCTGTTTGAGAAAGGAGGTGGGACAGAAAGTGGGAAATTAGGGGCCAGTTAGATTAAAATCTGTCATAGCGAGAATGTTAGCATCTATTATTATGGAGATTATAGTGGAACACTTAGAAAATCTTAATGCAGAAAGGCAGGGTCAGTGGCTGGGATTTTCCGGGCCCATTGATGTGGGTGCAGATCCCGTTATGGCTGGAAACTCGTGAGAGGGATTTGTGCTGGGAAGATCGCAGAATGAAATTTGTTGGAAATGCTCATTACATCTGGCGGTATCTGTGCGGAGAGAAGCAGAGGTCAGTGAGCCTTCATCAGAATAGCGCAGGTTGTGGCTCTGTTTCTCTCTCCACAGACTCTGCCTGACCTGCTGAGTACTTTCTGTTTATGTTTCAGATTTCCAGCTTTGCAGCATTTTGCTCTCCCGATTATATGCACCAGTTCTTGATACCCGCAGGATGTGAGGGGAAGGGAAGAGGGGTGTTTGGAATAAGGATCCCAACAACAGGTTAAGCACCAGGGGCAATGAGTTCTCTCCCTGACCCTGCAACAGAGGAACAAAGACTGCAGGTTTTCAGGAACCCTGATGCCCCCAAGTTATAGAACCATAGAAAATTACAGCTCAGAAACAGGCCTTTTGGCCCTTCTTGTCTGCGCCGAACCATTTTTTGCCTAGTCCCACTGACCTGCACTTGGACCATATCCCTCCACACCCCTCTCATCCATGAACCCGTCCAAGTTTTTCTTAAATGTTAAAAGTGAGCCCGCATTCACCACTTTATCCGGCAGCTCATTCCACACTCCCACCACTCTCTGCGTGAAGAAGCCCCCCCTAATATTCCCTTTAAACTTTTCTCCTTTCACCCTTAACCCATGCCCTCTGGTTTTTTTCTCCCCTAGCCTCAGCGGAAAAAGCCTGCTTGCATTCACTCTATACCCATCAAAATCTTATACACCTCTATCAAATTTCCCCTCAATCTTCTACGCTCCAGGGAATAAAGTCCCAACCTATTCAATCTCTCTCTGTAACTCAGCTTCTCAAGTCCCGGCAACATCCTTGTGAACCTTCTCTGCACTCTTTCAACCTTATTTACATCCTTCCTGTAACTAGGTGACCAAAACTGTACACAATACTCCAAATTCGGCCTCACCAATGCCTTATATAACCTTACCATAACACTCCAACTTTTATACTCGATACTCCGATTTATAAAGTCCAATGTACCAAAGGCACTCTTTACGACCCTATCCACCTGTGACGTCACTTTTAGGGAATTCTGTACCTGTTTTAGGGAATTCTGTACCTGGGGAATTATGCCCCTTCCTGATTTGGACATTTGTCACCGTTCCTCCATCATTGCTGGGTCGATGCCCTGGAACTCCCTTCCCAACAGCACTGAGAGAGAGTGTCTTCGCTACACGGACCGCAGTGGTTCGTGAAGCGGTTCCCCTTCACCTTCCCGAGGGCAATTAGCGATGGGCAATAAATGCTGGTCGAGCCAGCGGCACCCACATCCCAAAATATAAAGAATGATTTCAGAACGTCCTGAAGCACTGTGTGAGAATGTTATTCATTCATAGGATCTGGGTGTTGCTGCCCATCCCTCAAGAATTAATTTAAAAGGTTGACACTGATTTTTAAATAGGCAAATGGCGTCATCTATTTTATACAATGTAAGGTCAGGCAACCATCAACAGGATGTTTGTCCAGTTGATGTGTTTCTGGTGGCGTTGGGTGAAGGACCTCAGTAACAAGCTCTGATTTCCCTGCTTATTATTAAATAAATGTTGTGGGACTTCATACAACTGGAGAGGGTGTGTATTCACAAAGGCAGGGACAGCATTCAGAGAGGAGATTGTATTTCCTGATGACAGAAGGATTTCAGAAACTCTCACAGTGATAAGAGTATGATGTCTGTTCTATTGACTCTGAAATACTATTTTATATTTTTATTCTCCTGGTGTCCAGGACGATATTCAACACTCAACCATCTGCCCATTTATTTAATTTCCTGCAACAGTGATTACGCTTCAACTATAGTTCATTGCCTTCGAGCACTTGGAGACATCCAGAAGTCAGTCTTTCTCCACACTGTCTCCATCAAACACTCCCGGGACAGGTACAGCACGGGGTTAGATACAGAGTAAAGCTCCCTCTACACTGTCCCCATCAAACACTCCCAGGACAGGTACAGCATGGGGTTAGATACAGAGTAAAGCTCCCTCTACACTGTCCCCATCAAACACTCCCAGGACAGGTACAGCACGGGGTTAGATACAGAGTAAAGCTCCCTCTACACTGTCCCCATCAAACACTCCCAGGACAGGTACAGCACGGGGTTAGATACAGAGTAAAGCTCCCTCTACACTGTCCCCATCAAACACTCCCAGGACAGGTACAGCACGGGGTTAGATACAGAGTAAAGCTCCCTCTACACTGTCCCCATCAAACACTCCCAGGACAGGTACAGCCCGGGGTTAGATACAGAGTAAAGCTCCCTCTACACTGTCCCCATCAAACACTCCCAGGACAGGTACAGCACGGGGTTAGATACAGAGTAAAGCTCCCTCTACACTGTCCCCATCAAACACTCCCAGGACAGGTACAGCACAGGGTTAGATACAGAGTAAAGCTCCCTCTACACTGTCCCCATCAAACACTCCCAGTACAGGTACAGCACGGGGTTAGATACAGAGTAAAGCTCCCTCTACACTGTCCCCCCCATCAAACACTCCCAGGACAGGTACAGCACGGGGTTAGATACAGAGTAAAGCTCCCTCTACACTGTCCCCCTCAAACACTCCCAGGACAGGTACAGCACAGGGTTAGATACAGAGTAAAGCTCCCTCTACACTGTCCCCATCAAACACTCCCAGTACAGGTACAGCACGGGGTTAGATACAGAGTAAAGCTCCCTCTACACTGTCCCCCCCATCAAACACTCCCAGGACAGGTACAGCACGGGGTTAGATACAGAGTAAAGCTCCCTCTACACTGTCCCCCTCAAACACTCCCAGGACAGGTACAGCACGGGGTTAGATACAGAGTAAAGCTCCCTCTACACTGTCCCCATCAAACACTCCCAGGACAGGTACAGCACGGGGTTAGATACAGAGTAAAGCTCCCTCTACACTGTCCCCCATCAAACACTCCCAGGACAGGTACAGCACGGGGTTAGATACGGAGTAAAGCTCCCTCTACACTGCCCCCATCAAACACTCCCAGGACAGGTACAACACGGGGTTAGATACAGAGTAAAGCTCCCTCTACACTGTCCCCCTCAAACACTCCCAGGACAGGTACAGCACGGGGTTAGATACAGAGTAAAGCTCCCTCTACACTGTCCCCCTCAAACACTCCCAGGACAGGTACACCACGGGGCTAGATACAGAGTAAAGCTCCCTCTGCACTGTCCCCCTCAAACACTCCCAGGACAGGTACAGCACGGGGTTAGATACAGAGTAAAGCTCCCTCTACACTGTCCCCATCAAACACTCCCAGGACAGGTACAGCACGGGGTTAGATACAGAGTAAAGTTCTTGTCCACACTTGTTTTGTGTGAAAACCTTGATGTTGGAAACCACTTCTCTGCATCCTCACCTCATTGTATGGATGTTGAGTCTGGTTTTATGTGCTTCTGTCCTGTGCATGCTGCAGCAGTTTGCTGACTCACTTCGAACTTCATTATCTCACCTAATGAAACTGATTTTGATCTGAGAATGATTATTTCCCCTCCCTGTAAGGGAGTGGAGTGTCAGTGATTGTTCATAGTCCATTCTATCTTCTTTGAATCACGCAAACTCCTCTTTGTACGATTGTTTTATGTGTGTGAACTGGCTGCCAGAGCTGTCCAGAGTGGAATCAGGCGAAACGCGCACTCCATTTTGATCTCTACACCAAGATTGTGAAAGATGCCAGGAAAATTGTAACTTGATTTAATGCAAAGTCTTTCATTAGTATAGCGCCTTTTGTCCTCTCCCGGTATCCCAAAACACTTTTCATCATTGCCCTGATAAATATTCGTCTGAAAACCCATCCCAGCAGAGGCCGAATAACTGGAGAATGGTCTCGGTGCTTACCCGAACCGTCCCAAAGTCTCCAATCACACCGGCCTGGACAAAATCAGTAACTGGCTTTTAAACTCGTATGTTAAGGATGGGTGTAAGTACATGGGGAAAGACTTGCCATGCCAACCATACCCACAACCTAAAACTTAGAGCCATCCCCACCAGTACTGTACCCCAGTGTTATCCAGTGACAGACCCGTCCCCACCAGTACTGTACCCCAGTGTTATACAGTGACAGACGCGTCCCCACCAGTACTGTATCCCAGTGTTATCCAGTGACAGACCCGTCCCCACCAGTACTGTACCCCAGTGTTATACAGTGACAGACCCGTCCCCACCAGTACTGTACCCCAGTGTTATCCAGTGACAGACCCGTCCCCACCAGTACTGTACCCCAGTGTTACACAGTGACAGACCCGTCCCCACCAGTACTGTACCCCAGTGTTATCCAGTGACAGCCCCATCCCCACCAGTACTGTACCCCAGTGTTATCCAGTGACAGCCCCATCCCCACCAGTACTGTACCCCAGTGTTATCCAGTGACAGCCCCATCCCCACCAGTACTGTACCCCAGTGTTATCCAGTGACAGCCCCGTCTCCACCAGTACTGTACCCCAGTGTTATCCAGTGACAGCCCCGTCTCCACCAGTACTGTACCCCAGTGTTATACAATGACAACCCCACCAGTACTGTACCCCAGTGTTATAGTGACAGCCCCACCCCCACCAGTACTGTACCCCAGTGTTATACAGTGACAGACCCGTCCCCACCAGTACTGTACCCCAGTGTTATCCAGTGACAGCCCCGTCTCCACCAGTACTGTACCTTAGTGTTATACAGTGACAGCCCCACCCCCACCAGTACTGTACCTTAGTGTTATACAGTGACAGCCCCATCCCCACCAGTACTGTACCCCAGTGTTATAGTGACAGACCCGTCCCCACCAGTACTGTACCCCAGTGTTATCCAGTGACAGCCCCGTCTCCACCAGTACTGTACCTTAGTGTTATACAGTGACAGCCCCATCCCCACCAGTACTGTACCGCAGTGTTATACAATGACAACCCCACCAGTACTGTACCCCAGTGTTATACAGTGACAGCCCCATCCCCACCAGTGCTGTACCTTAGTGTTATACAGTGACAGCCCCATCCCCACCAATACTGTACCCCAGTGTTATACAGTGACAGACCCATCTCCGCCAATACTGTACCCCAGTGTTATACAATGACAGCCCCACCAGTACTGTACCCCAGTGTTATACAATGACAGCCCCACCAGTACTGTACCCCAGTGTTATACAGTGACAGACCCGTCCACACCAGTACTGTACTCCAGTGTTATACAGTGACAGACCCGTCCCCACCAGTACTGTACCCCAGTGTTATACAGTGACAGACCCATCCCCACCAGTACTGTACCCCAGTGTTATACAATGACAGCCCCACCAGTACTGTCCCCCAGTGTTATACAGTGACAGACCCATCCCCGCCAGTACTGTACACCAGTGTTATACAGTGACAGACCCGTCCCCACCAGTGCTGTATCCTAGACGTTAAACAGCTCTGAAGGCTCTCGCCAGTTTAAGGACACAATCAGGTATTGTTTGTCTTTAAAATGTTCCAGTGTTGAAGTGGGCAGATTGGCCATCCCGTCGTTACTGGTGTCCTAGTAACAAGACTCCCATTGCTTTGTATGGATGTGTGTGGCCGCACGTTACCGAATTCTCTCTGTGTTTCAGTACCACATGCGGATTCACCAAGAGGAGAGGAAGTACCTGTGCCCAGAATGTGGCTACAAATGCAAGTGGATTAACCAACTCAAGTACCACATGACGAAACACACAGGTAAAGCACGGCCACAGCACAGTGTCACATCATGAGAAATATATTGGCTGATAGTCAGGGACCACCCCACCATAGCTGTGCTGGTTAAAGGAGTGGGCACTGGAGTTAATCCCTGCAGGGGAAGCGGGTTATATGTGCTACAAGTGGTATAGAATCCCTACAGTGCAGAAGGAGGCCATTCAGCCCATTGAGTCTGCACCCACCACAATCCCACCCAGGCCCTATTCCCGCAAACCCATTTATTTACACTAGCTAGTCCCCCTAACACTAAGGGGCAATTTAGCATGGCCAATCCACCTAACCCGCACATCTTCCGGACTGTGGGAGGAAACCGGAGCACCCGGAGGAAACCCACGCAGACACGGGGAGAATGTGCAGACTCCGCACAGACAGTGACCCAAGCCGGGAATCGAACCCGGGTCCCTGTTGTTGTGAGGCAGCAGCTCTGACCACTGTGCCACCCCAGTGTATCTTTGCAGCTTCACAGTGTTTCCACCACAGGTCCAGTGTGTTTCTGGGGACGGATTGGGAGCAGCTGTTCTCAGTGTTCAGATCGTTTGAGAAAGCAAGTGGAACTCCAGTCACTCACTGAATGCCCAATAGCAGCTTCACATCAGTGCGGGGTGCAGTCAGCTTGATTAGTGTGTACAGTCCGTGGTTCACAAGGCTAAATGTGTTAGTGCAACTAGTTGGGGAGGCGATGGCCTCGTGGTATTATCGCTGGACTATTAATCCAGAACTCAGCTAATGTTCTGGGGATCCGGGTTCGAATCCCGATGGTGGAATTGGAATTCAATTTTAAAAAATCTGGAATTAAGAATTTGCTGATGGCCTTGAAACCATTGTCGATTGTCAGAAAAACCCACCTGGTTCACTAATGTCCCTTTAGGGAAGGAAATCTGATGTCCTTACCCGGTCTGGCCTACATGTGACTCCAGAGCCACAGCAATGTGGTTGACTCTCAACTGCCCTCGGGCAACTAGGGATGGGCAATAAATGCTGTCCCAGCCAGCGACACCCATGTCCCAGGAATGAATTAAAAAATGAATAAATGTAGCAGTGATTAGTTAGTATGTCTGGTTAGTGCTATTAGTCTGGTTAGCTAGGAGTGCCTCTAGTTAAATGTTGAGGTGATGGTGGTGACCTGATTAGGGTGTTTGGTTAATATTGTCTCAGTTAAAGGGTCAGTCCTGGGTTTGGGAGCCTGGTTAATGGTGTTGGGCTGGATCAGCTCCTTGCTGCGCTCGGTTAATCGAAGCATTCTCGTTCACAGGTGCCAAGCCCTACCAGTGCGATGAGTGTGATTACTGCACCAACCGTGCGGATGCACTGAGGACCCACAAGGAGACCCGGCACAAGGAAACTCGCAGCTTTATCTGTGAGCAGTGTGGGAAAGGCTTCAAGACTCGCTTCCTCCTGAAGACTCACCTGAAGAAGCACAGCGAGGCTAAGCCGTATGTCTGCAGCGTGTGCTGCCGTGGCTTCCGCTGGCAGGCTGGCCTGCGCCACCACTATCTCACCCACACCAACGAGCACCCCTTCTTCTGCCGCCACTGCAGCTACAAGGCCAAGCAGAAGTTCCAGGTGGTCAAGCACATCCAGCGGCACCACCCGCTGAAAGCAGCGGGCGACCCCGGCGAGGGGGTGGGCAAGGTGCAGGTGAGCCATGCCCTTTGCCTGCGGGACAGCAGAGACGGGGAGCCGCAGCCTGACCACCCCCACGGCTCGGCCGATGCCAACGACAAGCAGCTGCTCAGCCTGAACGCCAGCTCCTAGTCGACGGACAGGCAGGTAACGGGGAAAGCCTTCGTCTTCAGGAGGCTGGCGGCAACTGAGAGTGGGGCTGGTCCACACGGCCTGGGTGTTGTGTAAATCAGCAGGCATCGCATTAACCAAGAGATGCGTGTGCGCGCGCGCATGTGTACAACCTGCCTCATATTGATGCAAAAACCCAAACAAAGCGGACCAAGGATTCGCCATTTTTAAACTCAGTCCGACCCGCTGTTGCGTTGTGTCTATCGAGACTCTCACCATTGGTTGAGGAGGGAAACCCCAGTCCCCGGTGGAAAAGGGCCGGTGCCTTGAAGTAGAGAAGTGACGTGAAGAAAAGGGCGCAAACCGGATAAACGTAACCGATCGCAGCGTCACCACGGCATTCGGGGCTGGGTTGCTGCAGTGCCGCACTCTACGCAGAGGATTCTGGGAGGCGAGGAGGAGGGTGCGGGGTTCCCACAAGATGGCTGACAGCTCACGGTAAAGAGACGCGATAATCGACCTCGCTGGCTGCATTTATTTCTTCTGGAGCGGCGACTGAGCAAATTTGGTGATCAACTGAACTTCCACTGAAGGACACGATTAATTAACTAAACAATATTGGCTTCATGCGATCAGCCTCGCAGCGTAATGGAAGGTTGGCGATGACGTGTCCACAAGACGTGACGCTGGAGTCTGGCAGTAAACAAACCCCCGGAGTAGAAATTCGAGAACCACTTTGGAATGGACTTGGCACTGGGGAATTTTTGTTCCCCAGCTCCACGGGGCGGGGGGAGGTCCTGGCAGCAGGAATTCTGCCCTCCCTCTCCCCCTTTTTTATTTTATCACAATGCATATGCAATACAGAGCAACAGCCAGAATGACCCTGAGAATCAAAGCCTTGGCCAGCGGGGAACAGTTGTGTGCGGCGCTGTGTTTGCTGGGTGGTTGCTGGGGAGGGAGCAGGTTGAGCCAGGTTCCCTTCTCTTTGACACCAAGCTACTGCGCGGCAAGGCTTGGGTTCTGCTGGGGCACCGTAATTGTCACACCTGCTGACTTTTTCCCTCCTGACCATTCATGCTTCCCTCATTATTCCCACTCGCAGTATTTTCAGAGGACCGTTGGATTCTATCGCGCGCTTGGGGGAGGGAGGGGGAATTCTGGGTCCCGTCTAATGAATGGATGTATGGTGTGGAAGCAGGTCATTTGGCCCATGCTGGTGTTTGTGTTTCACACGAACCTCCTCCCACTGTAACGCATCGCACCCTGTCAGCATATCCTAATGTGGAGATGCCGGCGTTGGACTGGGGTAAACACAGTAAGAAGTTTAACAACACCAGGTTAAAGCCCAACAGGTTTATTTGCCTATTTTGCTACCAAATAAACCTGTTGGACTTTAACCTGGTGTTGTTAAACTTCTTACTGAGCATATCCTAACACAGTCTTTATTCTGGTCTTCCTTCTCACAGCTCCACTGGGCCCCAAGTATGTGCCCTTTGTGTATGAGCCCTGTTAGTGGGCATTGACAGGATATTAGACAATGGAGGGCATTGTAATTGAGCAGTTCCACTGTTCTCCACCCCTACCTCCACCAATGACAGCCGGGTAATGGTGACCAGGGCTGTTGGTCCATTGTAGACCCCGTTCCCCAGTGAGGCCAATTAACATCCCAGTTGCCTGCACACACTGACCAACCAGTTCAGTACATTCAAACCTGGGCTCCTTTGTCTGGCTTGGTGCCAGAAGAGTTGAGCCCACAAGAGGTTCCTGTGTCAGTCAGGTGTCTTCACGTCTCCTGCAGCTGCTCAGAGACTGTTCTTTCTCTCGTGATGGAGCAGGAGACAGAGAGAGTGTGCCCAAACCATGCCGGGAATCCCAAGATAAATTCCCAAATGTGGGAGCGTGTGGAGAGACAGCCTCTGGTTTCTTACAGCACAGCTAGAGGCTAGTCAGCCCATCAGGACTGTGCTAGCCCTTTGAAAGAGCTATCCCATCAGTCCCGCTCTGCGAGCTCTTTCCCGAGAGTTTGTGAATGTTTTACCCTCTAAGTATTTATCCAATTCCCTTTTGAGAGTCACCAATGAATCTCCTTCCACCACCATCAACTGCAGGCCATCATCCAAATCCGAGTCCCATTTCGTCTGCCAGTCATTTTGAACGTTTTTCTGGTAATACAAAGAACAAAGAACAGTACAGCACAGGAACAGGCTCTTCGGCCCTCCAAACCTGTGCCCATCATGATGCCTGCCTAAACTAAAACCGTATGCTCTTACGGAGTCCGTATCCTTCCATTCCCATCCTATTCATGTATTCGTCTAGTTGCCCCTTAAATGCCGCTATCGTACCCGCTCCCACCCCCTCCCCGGGCAGCGCGTTCCAGTCATTCACCACCTTCTGTGTAAAAAACCTGCCTCGCACGTCTCCTCTAAACTTTTCGCCACGCACCTTAAACCTGTGTCCCCGAGTACTTGACTTTTCTACCCTAGGAAAGAGCATCTGACTATCCACTCTGTCCACGCCACTCATGTAAACCTCTATCAGGTCTCTCCTCAACCTCCAGTTCTCCGGTGAGAACAAACCCAAGTTTCTCCAACCTCTCCTCCTAGCTAATGCCCTCCAAACCAGGCAACATCCTAGTAAATCTTTTCTGTGCCCTCTCCAAAGCCTCCATAATCCTTCTGGTAATGGACCCTTCTCTAGTGGTAAAAAATTCTCCTTGTTACTTTTCTGTATTTACTCTCATCAGAAGCCCCCCCCCATGATTTTGAATCTCCCCCTTAACCGTCTGCTCCATGGAGAATATTCCCAGCTTGACCTTGGACCCATTCACCTGTTTTTTTATCATGGGGACAGAGGGAGCTGTTTCCTTGTGGGTGCTGTAGCTTTGACACTGACCACCTCCCCCCCCCCCCCAATCTCCCCATCCCCCTCCCTGGCACTGGAGCAAGAGTGAATGCAGATTGCCAAGTCCCAGGCCCACTGGCCTCTTTGTTGCAGCTCTGATTGGAAGGATGAGTCTTTGGATGCTTCATCTACATGTTCAGAGCGGAGACTTAACACAGCCTGATTCCCGGGGTAGAGGAAGTAAGGCAAATAGAGCAGTGAGAGATGGGGTTAAACATCACCAAGACCTGGGGTCTGGCCTGTCTCTCGGATACGAGTGTCTCTCCCTTCTGCTGTGTGTCAAAGGCCTTCTGTTCATGACCTCGGGAGTTCCCTCAGTGCTTGTTAGCCAGTGAAGTAGTTTTGAAGCGTAGTCACTGCTGTAATGTAGGATAACGCTGGCATCTCCACATCATGTAGGATGTGAGCAGCCAGTTTGCACACAGCCAGATCCCAACACAGCAATGTGATAATGACCAGATACGGTTTGTTTTAGTGATGTTGATTGAAGGTTAAACATGATTCCTGTCACAGAATCTTATACATCCACCCAGAGGGGGCCAGATTGGGGCTTTAATTTAATGCCTCATCAGAAAGGTGGCACCTCTGACAATGCTGCACTCCTCCAGTGCTGCAGTGCAAGTGACAGACTTAATAATGGGGCACAAGTCACTGCAGTGGGGACTTGAAACCACAATCTTCTGACTGTGAGATGAGAGTGCCACCCACTAGCTTCACCTGACCACTCGGTCACTAAAGGAGAAAATACTGGAAAATCTCAGCAGGTCTGGCAGCATCTGTAAGGAGAGAAAAGAGCTGGCGTTTTGAGTCCAGATGACTCTTTGTCAAAGCTAAAAGGCATAGAAATGGGGGAGGGGTGGCGGGGGGGGTGGGGGTGGAAACCAGGTTAGATTCCCCACGCCGTGCTTGGTAAATGTTGCCCTCGAGGGCCATCACATGGAAGTGCTCACCTGGCCTCTGCACCTGCACAGGTACGCTCCACATTGGGGGTGCCAGTCTGCCATGTCTTTGAGCAGCTCACACGGGCCTTCCTGTCCCCCTTCTTTGAGATTGCCGATGAGTGCTGAGTCAGGGATGGTCTTGCGTGGCCTGGAGTCCTGTCTGCCTAGCTTTTGACACAAGTCAGTTAGTTCCACCCAGTGAGGTGACGGGCCCAGGGTCCAAACCATTGCTCCGTTCCCAATAGCCACATGTCGGTACTGTTCGGAGATGTCAATATTGGACCCCAAGATAGCTCTAACTGGGCCAACCGCATTCTGTTGTTCCTTACCCCACTGGACAAGCCCCATGTATCGGCCCCAAGGGTGAACCATTGAGTTGTCTCTTCTCATGAAGCCCATACTCACTGCATGGTGTCTCCCCTCCGCCCCCCCCCCCCTGGTGTTTGGGTAAACGTTCCCTGTAACAGACGGGAGGGGAGGTAAAATTTGAGGAGGAAAAAGGGCAGAGATATTTATTTTTTTATATCGTCATGCTAAGGTAAATTAGCAAGAACCCAGAGAGAAGGGATAGACAAAAGGCAAAGCTCGGAGCAGATATTGGAACAGCTGGAGAGTGTGACTGAGTCAGCATCCCCGGCTGCTTTGTGCAGCTACTGGGCGAGTACACTGCCCGATAGACAAACAGTGCGACTGTTGCACACATTTCACTGGCCCCGAGCAGCGATGGGGTGAAGGACCACTTCACTGTTTGTGTGTGTGGGGGGCAGTGCGCGTTAGCCAGTAACCCAGGTGAACCAGGCACTGTCACCTCCAGCGCTGTGATACCTTGTGGCCCTGAGAACAGGCAGACAGCAGCTTCATAGATCCTTGGAGCAGCCTTGCCTCCTCCCCAGCCCCCCCCCCCCAGAACTCTCCCTAATCCGGGGGTTTCGCTGCTGATGGACCCAGCACACCTGAAGGGGACAGGAGAAGATTGAGCTGGGGAGCCAGAGTGGAACATGAGAGGTGTTGATCACTGAAGTGGTGCGGTTACTGTGACAACATTGACCGATCCGCAGGTCTCTGAAAAGTATTTAACGTGGGGGAGGTGATTTTTCTCAAAAACTGCACTCCTGATTAGAAATATTAATATATTACTCAATTACTATGTGCTAATCAAATGTATATGTTCAGCTTGAATGTACAGAAGCCGAGGATAAAAAAAGCATCTTTTGTGCTAAATGTGATCCTGAATCCCATTAAAAAGACGAAGGGACAGGTGGACCCTTGAGAACTGAGCTTTGATCCGATGGTTTGCAACACGCTGGAGGGGCGTGGCTGGTTTTGAGTTTAACAGGACGCCCGTAAGTATGAGGCTGCCTGTCAAAAAACAAACTTGCCTCTCAGGATATCCCAAAGCACTAACACAGCAAGTTCTTATTCTGAAGTGTAGTCACTGTTCAAATGTCGAAATGCAGCGATGAATTTGTGCATAGCAAGATCCCAATGATGCATTGGAAAGGGTGCAGAAGAGATTTACCAGGATGTTGCCTGGTTTGGAGAACATGGACTATGAAGAAAGATTGAGCAATCTTGGATTGTTTTAGAATCATAGAATCCCGACAATGCAGAAGGAGGCCGTTCGGCCCATCAAATCCACACCCGACCACAATCCCACCCAGGCCCTATCCCCGTAACCCCACATATTTACCCTGCTAATCCCCCTGAAGCTAAGGGCCCAACTTAGCCTGGCCAATCCGCCTAACCTGCACATCTTTGGACTGTGGGAGGAAACCGGAGCACTCGGAGGAAACCCACGCAGATACGGGGAGAACGTGCAAACTCCCCACAGACAGCGACCCGAAGCCGGAATTGAACCCGGATCCCTGGCGCTGTGAGACAGCAGTGCTAACTACTGTGCCACCATGCCGAGTGTCGGAGCATGACAGGGGGATCTGATAGAGGTTTACAAGATTATGACAGACTTGGATACAGTGGATAGTCAGTCTTTTTCCCCCGGGGTCGAAGGGAATTACTCGGGGGATAGAACAAAGAAAATTACAGCACAGGAACAGGCCCTTTGGCCCTCCAAGCCTGGACCGACCACCAACCCACTGAATTAAAACCTGCTATTCCGGGGACCATATCCCTCTATTCCCATCCTATTCATGTATTTGTCCAGACATCCCTTAAAACTCACTACCGTATCCGCTTCCACTGCCTCCCCCGGCAACGGGTTCCAGGCACCCACCACTCTCTGTGTAAAAAATCTGCCTCGTGCATCTCCTTTAAACCTTGCCCCTCGCACCTTAAACCTGCGCCCCCTAGTAATTGACTCTTCCACCCTGGGAAAAAGCTTCTGACTATCCACTCTGTCCATGCCTCTCATAATCTTGTAGACTTCTATCAGGTCGCCCCTCAACCTCCGTCGTTCCAGTGAGAACAAACCAAGTTTCTCCAACCTCTCATAGCTATGGTCCTCCATACCAATTTCTCTCAACACCCCTGGTAAATCTTTTCTGTACCCTCTCCAAAGCCTCCACATCCTTCTGGTAGTGTGGTGACCAGAATTGAACACTATATTCCAAGTGCGGCCTAACTAAGGTTCTATAAATCTGCAACGTGACTTGCCAATTTTTAAACTCAATGCCCTGGCCGATGAAGGCAAGCATGCCGTATGCCTTCTTGACTACCTTCTCCACCTGCATTGCCACTTTCAGTGACCTGTGTACCTGTGCACCCAGATCCCTTTGCCTATCAATACTCTTAAGGGTTCTGCCATTTACTGTATATTTCCTATCTGGGTAATAAATGCTGGTCTCCAACTGATCTATACCCTGCTGTATCCTCTGATGGTCCTCATCACTATCCACAAATCTACCAACCTTTGTGTCGTCCGCAAACTTACTAATCAAACCAGTTACATTTTCCTCCAAATCATTTATATATATATATATTACGAACAGCAAAGATCCCAGCACTGATCCCTGAGGAACGCCACTTGTCACAGCCTTCCATTCAGAGACACACCCTTCCACTGCTACCCTCTGTCTTCTATGGCCGAGCCATTTCTGTATCCACCTTGCCAGCTCACCTCTGATCCCATGTGACTTCCATCTTCTGCACCAGTCTGCCATGAGGGATCTTGTCAAAGACCTTACTGAAGTCCATGTAGACAACATCTACTGCCCTACCCTCATCAATCATCTTGGTCACTTCCTCAAAAAACTCGATCAAGTTAGTAAGACATGACCTCCCCTTCACAAAACCATGTTGTCTCTCACTAATATGTCCACTTATTTCCAAGCGGGAGTAAATCCTGTCTCGAAGAATCCTCTCCAATAATTTCCCTACCACTGATGTAAGGCTCACCGGCCTGTAATTACCTGGATTATCCTTGCTACCCTTCTTAAACAAAGGAACAACATTGGCTATTCTCCAATCCTCTGGGACCTCCCCTGTCGCCACTGAGGATACAAAGATTTCTCTCAAGGTCCCAGCAATTTCCTCCCTTGCCTCTCTCAGTATTTTGGGGTGTATCCTATCAGGCCCTGGGGACTTGTCTGCCTTAATGTTTCTCAAGAACCCCAATACCACCACCTTTTTGATCTCAACATGACTCAAACTATCTACACATCCTTTCCCAGATTCATCATCCACCAAGTCCTTCTCTTTGGTGAATACTGACGCAAAGTACTCATTTAATACCTCGCCCATTTCTTTTGGCTCCACGCATAGATTCCCTCCCTTGTCCTTGAGTGGGCCAACCCTCTCCCTGGCTACCCTCTTGCTCTTTATATATATGTATAAAAAGCCTTGGGATTTTCCTTAATCCAGCTGGCCAATGATTTTTTGTGACCCCTTTTAGCCCTCCTTACTCCATGCTTACATTTCTTTCAACTTTCCTTGTATTTCACACTTGCTTCGTGTGTTCCCAGCATCTGAGCCTTGACAAATGCTTCCTTATTCTCTTTGACTGAGCTCACAATATCTCTCGTTATCCAAGGTTCCCAAAACTTGCCACTCTTATCCTTCATCCTTACAGGAATGTGTCAATCCTGAATCCCTATCAACTTACACTTGAAAGCCTCCCACATGCCAGATGTTGATTTGCCCTCAAACATCTGCCCCAATCTACATTCTTCAGTTCCTGCCTAATGTTGTAATTAGCCTTCCCCCAATTTAGCACCTTAACTTGAGGACTACACTTATCTTTATCCATCAGTACCTTAAAGCTTACTGAATTGTGGTCACTGTTCCCGAACTGCTCCCCTACTGAAACATCGACCACCTGGCGGGGCTCATTCCCCAATATCAGGTCCAGTATGGCCCCTCCCTAGTTGGACTACCTATATACTGTTTCAAGAAGCCCTCCTGGATGCTCCTTACAAACTCTGCCCCATCCACACCCCTCGCACTAAGTGAGTCCCAGTCAATAGGGGAAGTTAAAATCTCCTACCACAACAACCCTGTTACTTTTACACCTTGCCAAAATCTGCCTACATTACTGTTCCTCTATCTGCCACTGGCTGTTGGTTGGCCTATAGTAAACCCCCCAACATTGTGACTACACCCTTCCTATTCCTGAGCTCTACCCATATTGCCTCGCTGTAAGAGCCCTCCAAGGTGTCCTCCCGGAGTACAGCTGTGATATTCTCCTTATGTGGAGATGCCGGCGTTGGACTGGGGTGAACACAGTAAGAAGTCTCACAACACCAGGTTAAAGTCCAACAGGTTTATTTGGTAGTAAATACCTTAAGCTTTCGGAGCGCTGCTCCGTCAGATGGAGTGGAAATGTGCTCTCAGACACAAAATCAAGTTGCAGAATACTGATTAGAATGCGAATCCTACAGCCAGCCAGGTCTTAAAGGTACAGACAATGTGGGTGGAGGGAACATTAAACACAAGTTAAAGAGATGTGTATTGTCTCCAGACAGAACAGCTAGTGAGATTCTGCAAGCCCAGGAGGCAAGCTGTGGGGGTTACTGATAATGTGACATAAATCCAACATCCCGGTTTAGGCCGTCCTCATGTGTGTGGAACTTGGCGATCAGTTTCTGCTCAGCGACTCTGCGCTGTCGTGTGTCGTGAAGGCCGCCTTGGAGAACGCTTACCTGAAGATCCAAGGCTGAATGCCTGTGACTGCTGAAGTGCTCCCCCACAGGAAGAGAACAGTCTTGCCTGGTGATTGTCGAGCGGTGTTCATTCATCCGTTGTCGTAGCGTCTGCATGGTTTCCCCAATGTACCATGCCTCGGGACATCCTTTCCTGCAGCGTATCAGGTAGACAATGTTGGCCGAGTTGCAAGAGTAGGTACCGTGTACCTGGTAGATGGTGTTCTCACGTGAGATGATCCGGCACGTCTTGCAGAGGTTGCTGTGGCAGGGTTGTGTGATGTCGTGGTCACTGTTCTCCTGAAGGCTGGGTAGTTTGCTGCGGACAATGGTCTGTTTGAGGTTGCGCGGTTGTTTGAAGGCAAGAAGTGGGGGTGTGGGGATGGCCTTGGCGAGATGTTCGTCTTCATCAATGACACGTTGAAAGCTCCAGAGAAGATGTTGTAGCTTCTTCGCTCCGGGGAAGTACTGGACGACTCCAAGCTCTAAGTCCATCTGCCTTCCCTGTAACACTTCTTGCATTGAAACTAATGCACTTCAGTCCACCAGACCCTCTCTGATTAGCAATCCCACCCTGCCTGCTGTTTCTCTGAGTCTTACTGGCCCTACTCTCTGGTTCCCCTTCAGCTAATTCACCTTTGCTTTGGTTCCCACCCCCCTGCCAAACTAGTTTAAATCCTCCCGTGTGACACTAGCATAGGTTGAGAGTGAGAGGGGGGAGTTTAAAAGAGATGTAAGGGGTAGGTTTTTCACACAGAGGGTGGTGAATGCCTGGAACGCGCTGCCGGGGGAGGTGGTGGAAGCGGATTCTATAACAACGTTCAAGAGGCATCTGGATCGATACATGAATAGGCAGCGAATAGAGGGATAGGGACCATGTAGAGGCAAGAAAATATTAGATTAGAGAGGCATCTGTGTCAGCACAGACTTGGTGGGCCGAAGGGCCTGTTCCTGTGCTGTTCTGTTCTTTGTTTTTTAACCCACGATCAGCAGTGTGAAAACAACCAAATGATCTCTCAGCGATGTTGGTTGTGGGATAAATATTGATGTGGAGATGCCGGCGTTGGACTGGGGTAAGCACAGTAAGAAGTCTCACAACACCAGGTTAAAGTCCATTATCTTGTAAATTGAGTTTGTGTCTTTATGTGCCCTGTTTGTGAACACGACTCCCGCTCACCTGGTGAAGGGGCAGTGCTCCGAAAGCTTGTGGCTTGTGCTACCAAATAAACCTGTTGGACTTTAACCTGGTGTTGTGAGGATAAATATTGACCAGGAGACCCGGGGGAACTCTGCTGCTCTTCAAAGGAACACCATGGGATCAGTTATATCTGCCTGAGAAGGCAGGCGGGGGTCTGGGGTTGGCATCTCGGCTGAAAGGTGATGACGTCTCTGACAGTGCTGCACTCCCTCAGCACGGTACAGGAGGCAGCGACTAGATTTTGTGCTCAGGTCTCTGGAGCAGGATTCAAAGCCACAAGCTGACTGAAAGGAATGTTGGGGGGGGGGGGGGGATGGTGTTGAGGCAAACGATCAGTCCTGATGGTACTGAATGGCAGAGCAGATTTGATGGGCCGAATGGTCTAATTCTGTTCAGTCCAAGCTTGAAGGCGGAAATAAAACACAAGAACTGCCATTTGGTGCAATTTTTTATTACAGGAGATAATAACATCATAAAGCAATTGTGTTTCTGATTGGAATCAAGGGTGCTCAGAAAGTCCCAGCACGATAAAACACTGGCCAACCCACACTGCCAACTGGTGTGTGATAGTGGGGGGTGTGTGTGTCTGATGGTGGGGGTGTGTATGTGAGAGAGTGATGGTGGGGGTGGGGGGGGGGGGTGTGTGTGAGATGGTTGGGTGTGTATGTGTGAGAGAGTGATGGTGGGGGGGGGATGTGTGAGTTGGTGGGGTGTGAGAGAATTACTGGACAGGACCCTGATATTTCTTTATCAGTGTTAGATAAGTGTGGACATGACCGCCAGGGAGTATTGTCAGCAGATTGTGTACATTTTTTGATTTGATTTATTATTGTCACATGTATTAACATACAGTGAAAAGTATTGTTTCTTGCGCACTATACAGACAAACATACCATTCATAGAGAAGGAAAGGAGAGAGTGCAGAATGTAGTGTTACATAGCTACGGTGTAGAGAAAGATCAACTTAATGCAAGGTAAATCCATTCAAAGTCACAGTAAGAAGTCTCACAACACCAGGTTAAAGTCCAACAGGTTTATTTGGTAGCACAAGCTTTCGGAGTCTCACTCCTTCATCAGGTGAGACTACTTACTGTGCCTTTCCCAGTCCAACGCCGACAACTATACATCATTCAAAAGTCTGACAGCAGTAGGGAAGAAGCTGTTCTTGAGTCGGTTGGCACAGGACCTCAGATTTTTGTATTTTTTCCTGACGGAAGAATGTGGGAGAGAGAATGTCCGGGGTGTGTGGGGGTCCTTCATCATGCTGGCTGCTTTGTCGAGACAGCGGGAAGTGTAGACAGAGCCAATGGATGGGAGGCTGGTTTGCGTGATGGATTGGACTACAGTCACAGTGTTTTGTAGTTCCTTGCAGTCTTTTATGAAATCGCAGCTCCTATTGTTGCTGAAATAAATATCCCAAAGGGGCTTGTGCGGGTAGGTGATAAGATGGAGCAGAAGGTTGAGGGAGATGACCAAATGCTTAGTCGTTGAGGTGGGTTTGAAGCTGGAGGTATCTGCCTTGGAGGAGGGAAGGGAATTTACTGAGTGGAGCTCCCCCAACAACTGAAGGTACAGTCTCCAGGGCCGAGGTGAGTCGCAGAGGAGGGTCAGGCAGTGACTAAACTGGGGGGGTCGGAATATCGAAATTTAGCAAGGGATGCTGGCTCAGACAAAGACTTTGGAGAAGGAGTTCAAATTCCGAGGGGTTTGATCCGGGCCGCGATACTCAATCGAGGGAATATTTTGGAAATTGGTGCGATGGATGGACATGACTTGATGTGTGTTTGGGCCAAAGACAGCAGCGTTCTGGATGAGCTGATGTTTACAGAGGCTGGAAGGTTGTCCAGGGGAGTATTGGAATTGTAGAGTCGAGAGACCGCAACGGCGTGGATGTGGGTCACAACGGGGGCAACAGAAATGGGTAATGACTGGAGACTCCATCACGGATGTGGAAGAGGGATTGGGGTGGGGGGAGGTGGACTGGTGCCCAGACTCTGCAGAGTGGAAGGAAGGGCAGTTGGTCAGTGGAGTTCCAAGATCCAGGCAGTGCAGCCCAAGTGGAGCAGGTTCCTGAATGCTGAGCATTGGCAGTGAGTGGTGATGGTTAAGGACTGGGTAGGGGATTCACCCTGAAGGTACTGGTCCACTCTCGGTTGGGGGTCAGCAGCCCAGGTGGTCAAGCAGTGTGTGTCTATTGAACTTGGGAGTGCTTCACTGCCAAGCTTCCCCTGGTTGTGTGCGCGTGTTCCTCTCAGCAAGCGGACCGTTGGATAGGGATCAGGGGCTGGCATGCTGGAGGTTATTATTCTGAGCAGCAACCCAGGAGTTCTTGAGATCAATCTTGGAGCCACCACCCCCAATCCCCCCCCCCCCAAGACGAAAATCAGCTAACTTGGTATAGAGGGAGGGGAGACTGGGATTGAACCAGACAGGCACCCAATAAACCCAGGGATTGCCAACACGCTCCACCTAACGCTGCCAACCACATCACTCACACACTCCCTCTATTGGCCACCCAACATGTCAACCCTTGTGGTGCCTAACTTCTCGCGAGTATTGGGAACCTATTACTCACCATCTCCAACATTTTCACATCTCATTACACATTTTCCAAGAGAATGTAAATATTAGTTTATTAAAAAATAATAATGTGATTGTGATATTACTCCCGGGTTTGGTTTTGCAGCCAACACCTTGGAGATTAATTCCTGGAAAGATAACCCCCGAAACACATCAGCTCTATTCTGTGTCAGTGGGGGAGAGGGGCATGGGGGAGAGGGAGAGGGCGGGAGGCAGCTGACTCGGGGAGTTCACGGAGCGCTGTTCCCGAGCGAAGGGTGACAGTGGGTCGAGAGGTCCCCAAGTGTCAGGTGACAAAACACGACTGTCTTCAGGGTCCGGGGAGGAGCCATCGCTGGAGTGCGTGAGTCTCTGTCCAATTGCCCAGGCGAAAGGGAAATCTGTTCCACTGCTGCTAATCAACTGAAAACAAAACAAAAAGAAATCAACAAGGTTCTGATCGGTAAATATAGAAAATATATTTCAGCTTGTCCAGGGGATCAGCCTATTATACCATTAATATCCGATAGGCACTAATAAATACAGCAGAGAATTCAGGAGAAACTTCTTTACCCACAGAGTGGGGACTTGGGCGTGAGGCAGTGTGTGATTGAGTGTGCCATCAAACCACACTGGCAAAACTGAAGTCTGAGGGAATCTGGGGGAAAATCGACTGGGGTCACGCCCAAGGAAGGTGGTAGGGTTCAATCATCTCAGTCCCAGGACATTGCTGCGGGGGGTGTGTGTCCTCAGACAAATCCTCTTCAGCTGCTTCATCAATAACCCTCCTTCTGCCATAAGGTCAGAAGTGGGGATGTTTGCCGATGACTGCACAATGTTGAACACCATTCACCACTCAGATACTGAAGCAGTTCATGTCCTAATGCAGCAATGGACAATATCCAGGCTTCGACTGATTCAGTGATGATAAAGCCATAGAATGTCAATGGGGAAATGGTTAGATTCTCTCTTACCGGTGACGGTCATCGACTAGCATTTGTGTGGCAAGTAATATTCACACCACACAATGCCAGGCAATGACCATCACCAGTAACAGAGAATCTAACCATTGCCCCTTTGACATTCTGTGGCCTTACCATCACTGAATCTCTCACTATCAGCATCCTGGGGGAGTTACCATTGACTAGAAACTGAACTGGACCCAGCCATATAAATATTGTGGCTACAAGAGCAGATCAGAGACTGGGAATCCTGCAGTGAGTAACTCACCTCCTGACTCGCCAAAGCCTGTCCATTATCGACAAAGCACAAGTCTGGAGTGTGATGGAATACTCCCCACTTGCCTGGATAGGTGCACCTCCAACAATCATAGAAACCCTACAGTGCAGAAGGAGGCCATTCGGCCCATCAAGTCTGCACCGACCACAATCCCACCCAGGCCCTACCCCCACATATTTTACCCGCTAATCCCTCTAACCTACGCATCCCAGGACTCTTAAGGGGCATTTTTTTTTTTAACCTGGCCAATCAACCTAACCCGCACATCTTTGGACTGTGGGAGGAAACCGGAGCACCCGGAGTAAACCCACGCAGACACGAGGAGAATGTGCAAACTCCACACACAACACTCAAGAAGCTCGACACCATCCATGACAAAGCAGCCCACTTGATAGCATCTCATCCATCACTATCAACACTTCTTTCCTCCATCACTGATGCACAGTGGCAGCCGTGTGTACCATCTGCAAGATGTCCTGCAGCAACTCACCCAAGGCTCCTTCCAAACCTAGAACCTCTACCATCTAGAAGGACAAGGGCAGCAGGCACCAGGGAACACCGCCACCTGGAGGTTCCCCTCCGAATCATTCACCATTCTGACTTGGAAATATATCGGCCGTTCCTTCACTGTCGCTGGATCAAAATCCTGGAACTCCCTCCCTAACAGCACGGTGGGTGTACCTACACCACATGGCCTGCAGCGATTCAAGAAGGCAGCTCACCACCACCTTCTCAAGGGGCAATTAGGGATGGGCAATAAATGCTGGTCTAGCCGGCAACACCCACACCTCGTGAATGAATAAAAATATCCGACCACAAGGAGTGGCTGAGGTGAGGAGCAGCGATACATTCAAAGGAAGCTTGACAAACGGCGGGGGCAGGGGAATAAAAAGATTTGTTAATAGGGTGAGTTAAAGTAGGAGGGACATATAGACTGGATGGGCCAAACATCTTGTAAATAGTTATGTAATTGTGTAGAGAAAGCAATCAGAGTGAGATTGTGACAGTGATAACGCAGTAAGAGTTTTAACAACACCAGGTTAAAGTCCAACAGGTTTATTTGGTAGCAAAAGCCATTAGCTTTCAGAGCGCTGCTCCTTCGTCAGATGGAGTGGATATCTGCCCACAAACAGGGCATACAGAGACACAAACTCAAGTTGCAGAATACTGATTAGAATGCGAATCTTTACAGCTAATCATTCTAATCAGTATTCTGTAACTTGAGTTTGTGTCTCTGTATGCCCTGTTTGAGAGCAGATATCCACTCCATCTGACGAAGGAGCAGCGCTCCGAAAGCTAATGGCATTTGCTACCAAATAAACCTGTTGGACTTTAACCTGGTGTGGTTAAAACTCTTACTGTGTGTACCCCAGTCCAACGCCGGCATCTCCACATCATGACAGTGATAACAGCTAGTGACAGAAAGGAGTATCACTGAACACGTTCACTCTTACAGAGAGAGGGCTATCGAGGCCTCACTGCACTGGCAGAGAGACTTTGCCATAAAACACTGTCAGGCAGCTCGGAATTACACAGTGAACATAAACAGGAACTACTTCAAGCCAATTTACTGCTCTGAATTCAGCCAGGATTTCAGTGAGGACATGCATTGTATCTGGGCAAGCAAAGCTCACTGCTGACATCCTGTGGAAGCACTTGGGCATTGCAGGAATAGCCAAACCAGTCATAATATGGAGTTAAACACATCCAATAGTAAACTCAATTCACCTAAATGATCCATAATTATCAGTATTTTACACCTTTTATACTAACTATTGCATATCCTCAGTTCTGGAGTTTTCTCCCTAACTCTCTCTGCTTCTCTTTGCTGTTTTAAAATATTACAATGAGCAAGGACATTTTGTTTGGTTATCTCCTCTGAAGGACCTCAGCATCTGTTTCTGATGTAGCGGTGTTCTATAAATGGCCATTGTTGCCTCTGTGCTGCTGTATTGTTCTACGAAGCTTTACCTTTGACCGTGAGCTGGGCGCTGGTGCGTGCCTTTCCTGCCATGAACTTCACCACCCCACTCATACTGGGGGAGGTTCTGCTGAGGATCAGCCTCTGGATTGTACCCTTGTTCTCCACGAGGACCCCGTTCCCGTGCTGGAGGAGCTGTCCATTGAGGCTCCACTGGGGGGGTCTGATCACAGGAACCGACACCTCACACTCCAGCTGGATGCCCTGAGGGGCCGTCACCTCCACATCCTCCAGATCCTTCACCATCAGAATGGCCTGCTCTGGAACAACATGTCAGAGAACATCTCACTCCAATAGAACCAAGCTCTTCCTCTATATCCCTGTTCTTCCATTCTCTTTCTGTCACTCCCCCATTTCTCTCTCTCTCTCTCTCTATTTCTCTCTCTATCTATCTCTCTCCCTCTCTATTTCTCTCTATCTCTCTCTATATCTCTCTATTCCTCTCTCTCTATCTCTCCCTCTCTCTCTCTCTATCTCTCTATCTCTCTATCTCTCTCTCTATTCCTCTCTATCTCTATCTCTCTATCTCTCTCTCCCTCTCTATCTCTATCTATCTCTCTCTATCTCTCTCTATCTCTCTCTCTCTCTCTCTATCTCTCTATCTCTCTCTCCCTCTCTATCTCTATCTCTATCTCTCTCTATCTCTCTCTATCTATCTCTCTATCTCTATCTCTCTCTCTATCTCCCTATTCCTCTTTCAGGGTCTGATTCGCTGGGCGGGATTTTATGGCCTCACTTGAGCAAGACCGGAAATTCCTGCCTGAGAACAATGGATATTTCTGTTGTCCGCCGCTCGCTCGCTCTGATTCCATGGCGGGCAGGGCGGTAGAATTCCAGCATCTCTCTCTCTCTCTCTCTTTGTACCTCACCATTTCTCTCTCTATTTCTCTCTCTCTCTCTTGCATCATAGAATCCTACAGTGCAGAAGGAGGCCATTTGGCCCATCGAGTCTGCACCAACCACAATCCCACCCAGGCCCTATCCCCATAACCCCATGCCATTTACCCTAGCCAGTCCCCCTGACACTAAGGGGCAATTTAGCCTGGCCAATCCACCTAACCCACACATCTCTCTCTCTCACTCAGTATTTCTCCCTCTCTATTGCTGATACTTTCTTCCAATTGTACATGTGGAACAGGGGGAGGCCATTCAGCCCCTCCAGCACCTTTCCCCATTCAATCAGACAATGGCTGATTTGTATTTTAACTCTATCAACTCGCCGAGATTCCACAACCCTTAATCCCCTTCCCAATAAATATCCATCAATCTCAGCTTTGAAGTTCTCAGTAAGACCCCCAGCCTGTTTGTAATATATATAAATGATTTGGAGGAAAATGTAACTGGTTTGATTAGTAAGTTTGCGGACGACACAAAGGTTGGTGGATTTGCGGATAGCGATGAGGACCATCAGAGGATACAGCAGGGTATAGATCAGTTGGAAACTTGGGCAGAGAGATGGCAGATGGAGTTCAATCCGGACAAATGTGAGGTAATGCATTTTGGAAGGTCTAATACAGATAGGAAATATACAGTAAATGGCAGAACCTTTAAGAGTATTGATAGGCAAAGGGATCTGGGTATACAGGTACACGGGTCACTGAAAGTGGCAATACAAGTGGAGAAGGTAGTCAAGAAGGCATACGGCATGCTTTCCTTCCATCGGCCAGGGTATTGAGTTTAAAAATTGGCAAGTCATGTTGCGGCTTTATAGAACCTTAGTTAGGCCGCACTTGGAATATAGTGTTCAATTCTGGTCACCACACTACCAGAAGGATGTGGAGGCTTTGTACAGAGAAGATTTACCAGGATGTTGCCTGGTATGGAGGGCATTAGCTATGAGGAGAGGTTGGAGAAACTTGGTTTGTTCTCACTGGAGCGACGGAGGTTGAGGGGAGACCTGATAGAAGTCTACAAGATTATGAGGGGCATGGACAGAGTGGATAGTCAGAAGCTTTTTCCCAGGGTGGAAGAGTCAATTACTCGGGGGCACAGGTTTAAGGTGCGAGGGGCAAGGTTTAAAGGAGATGCATGAGGCAGATTTTTTACACAGAGGGTGGTGGGTGCCTGGAACTCGTTGCCGGGGGAGGTAGTGGAAGTGGATACGGTAGTGACTTTTAAGGGGCGTCTTGACAAGTACATAAATAGGATGGGAATAGAGGGATATGGTCCCCAGAAGGGTAGGGGGTTTTAGTTCAGTCGGGCAGCATAGTCGGTGCAGGCTTGGAGGGCCGAAGGGCCTGTTCCTGTGCTGTAATTTTCTTTGTTCTTGTTCTCAATGGTGTATCTGGGGGAGAAGGTTCCGGATTTCCTCTGTATGAGGAACTGCTTCCTGACACCTCCCTGACGGGCCTGGCCCCAGGGGACACCAGGACCCTGACTGTCTGACGTACCTTCGACTAGAACCCTGGCGGACGAGCTGTCATCAAAGGCGTCACAAGTGTAGGTGTCCTCATCCTGGAAGCTGACATCGTGGATGACCAGTTGGCGGTAACAATCCTCGCTGCAGATCTCGTACTTGTCCATGGAATGGAGCTCCTCTTCACCCCGGAACCAGCGCACCCTGGCCCGCGGATTGGACACTTTACACTCCAGGATCACCTTGTGTTTCTCCAGTGCTGTCTTGTCCCGTAAAGGCTTCACAATCTTGATTGGCAGCTCTGGGGGAGAAGAAGATTTGTGCGCGACATCAGAGCAACGCATCAACCTCAGGAGATTCCCTGCTCTGTCTCTCTCTCCCTCGCTGTCGGGGGCTTACAACCAGACAAGGAATTCGCCTGTCACTCACGGCACGGTGGCACAGTGGGTTAGCACTGCTGCCTCACAGCGCCAGGGACCCAGGTTCGATTCCCGGCTTGGGTCACTGTCTGTGCGGAGTTTGCACATTCTCCCCGTGTCTGCGTGGGTTTCCTCCGGGTGCTCCGGTTTCCTCCCACAGTCCGAAAGATGTACGGGTTAGGTGGTTTGGCCATGCTAAATTGCCCCTTAATGTCCCGGGATATGTAGGTTAAAGGGATTAGTGGGGTAAAGGTGAGGGGTTATGGGGATAGGGCCTGGGTGAGATTGTACAGGCTCAATGGGCCGAATGGCCTCCTTCTGCACTGTAGGGATTCTATGATTCTATCTTCCGGATAGTCAAGGGACAGCGGCCACCAGGTGAGTCCTGATGACCTGATGTCCTCATCACCTGATGAAGGAACAGTGCTCCAAAGCTCGTGATACCAAATAAACTTGTTGGACTTTAACCTGGTGTTGTGGGACTTCTTACTGTGCTTACCCCAGTCCAACGCCGGCAACTCCACATCATGGCTTTATCAAAATAATGCCACCTTGCCATCCAGCAGAGGGATCCCCGGTTAAAGGTCTTACTGGAAAGACAGCACACCTGACAGTACAGCACTCCCTCAGTGCCGCACTGGGAGTGTCTGCCCCATTAGAGTGAACAGTTCTCTTTAACCCACCACCTTCCCGTGTGCTGACCCTGAGCTGTGACTGAGCAACATTGCAGCAGCTCCCATCGCTGATAATATCGGGAAATAGCAGAGTTAGAATGGAGTACCATTAACATCCAGGCGGGCCACAGACTCCACATTCTTGGCTGTGAACCGAACCTCGCCGGCGTCCTCTGCCTTCACCCTGTAGATCAGCAGGAAATGTTTGGTTCCTAGAAAAATGAGACAGTAACAAAATTGGCTTTTCATCGCAAAACAATCTTGCCCCTTCATGCAGGATGCGAAAGCAAACTAGACCAGGATTCATTGTAAACTGCGGGGGTAGGGGTGCAGGAGGGTGGGGGGTGCGGGAGGGTGGGGGGTGGGGGGGGAGTTGGAGACGAGGGTCAGGCAGCTTATTGACGGACATCAAAATCAAGCTTAATTCTGTTCCCACTTCTTCCCTCAGAAGCATAAATATAAATCTATGCATGCACACAACAGGGGGTTAGATACAGAGTAAAGCTCCCTCTACACTGTGGTGTTGTGAGACTTCTTACTGTGCCTACCCCAGTCCAACGCCGGCATCTCCACATCATCAAACACTCCCAGGACAGGTACAGCCCGGGGTCAGATACAGAGTAAAGCTCCCTGTACACTGTCCCCATCAAACACTCCCAGGACAGGTACAGCACGGGGTTAGATACAGAGTAAAGCTCCCTCTACACTGTCCCCATCAAACACTCCCAGGACAGGTTCAGCACGGGGTTAGATACAGAGTAAAGCTCCCTCTACACTGTCCCCATCAAACACTCCCAGGACAGGTACAGCACGGGGTTAGATACAGAGTAAAGCTCCCTCTACACTGTCCCCATCAAACACTTCCAAGATAAGTACAGCATGGGGTTAGATACAGAGTAAAGCTCCCTCTACACTGTTCCCATCAAACACTCCCAGGACAGGTACAGCACGGGGTTAGATACAGAGTAAAGCTCCCTCTACACTGTCCCCATCAAACACTCCCAGGACAGGTACAGCACAGGGTTAGATACGGAGTAAAGCTCCCTCTACACTGTCCCCATCAAACACTCCCAGGACAGGTACAGCACGGGGTTAGATACAGAGTAAAGCTCCCTCTACACTGTCCCCATCAAACACTCCCAGGACAGGCACAGCACGGGGTTTGATGCAATGTAAAGCTCCCTCTACACTGTCCCCATCAAACACTCCTAGGACGGTACAGCAAGGGGTTAGATACAGAGTAAAGCTGCCTCTACACTGTCCCCATCAAACACTCCCAGGACAAGTACAGCATGGGTTAGATACAGAGTAGCGCTCAATCTACACTGTCCCCATTAAACATCCCAGGACAGGCACAGCACGGGGTTAGATATAGATTAAAGCTCCCTCTGGACTGTCCCCATCAAACACTCCCAGGTCAGGTACAGCACGGGGTTAGATACAGAGTAAAGCTCCCTCTACACTGTCCCCATCAAACACTCCCAGGACAGGTACAGCACCATGTTAGATACAGAGTAAAGCTCCATCTGAATTATATCATCTCATTAACAAACTTGAATGGATTTGGAAATCGCTCCCACTATTGTTTGCTCTGTGCCAATATCTTGCACAGAAATGTTTTTAAGGACCAATATTGTGAAACGCCCCAGGCTTCCTCACCCTCCTGTCTTATTTTAACGCTGCTGTTTGATTTGATTTTATATCCATCCTTTAACCATTCACTCTTCACTTCTTCGTGAGAAACCTCACACACGAAGACTGCGTTGTCGTTCTCTCGCACCTCCAGGTCCTCCAGCTCCCTCACAATCTGAATTTCCCGTTCTGTAAAACAAAAACACAAACATCACTCCGTGGATACAAACTGTGCAGCAAAACCTCTCCCACCCACCCTGTCCTACTCTGAAGCCAAACCACACCATTGGCAGACTCACCATTCTATCCAATGCTTGGCTGAGCTTCAAACCCCAAACCCTCTCCAACACCTAGACCATTTATTTAACTCCTAACATCGTCTATCTCCTCCTGTCTCCTCTATGCAGCGGTGACCTCTGAACTTAACGATCACACTGCTGTCTTGTTGAGCTTCTCACATCACACCGGCTGAAAACGCAAGCTCATCCAAACTCTGCTGCCTCTGTCCAACCTCACACCAAGTCCGTCCACACATCCCCCCTCCATTCTCAGTGACCTGGATTGTTTCCATAGGAATATAGGAACATAGAAATTAGGAGCGAGAGTGGGTAATTCAGCCCTTCAAGCTTGCTCCGCCATTCTCTGTGATCATGGCTGATCTCCATCTTATAGAAACATAGAAATATAGAAAAACTACAGCACAAAACAGGCCCTTCGGCCCCACAAGTTGTGCCGAACATATCCCTACCTTTTAGGCCTGTCTATAACCCTCCATCCTATTAAGTCCCATGTACTCATCCAGGAGTTTCTTAAAAGACCCTATTGAGTTTGCCTCCACCACCACTGACGGCAGCCGATTCCACTCGCCCACCACCAGGGGCGGCATGGTAGCACAGTGGTTAGCACTGCTGCTTCACAGCTCCAGGGACCTGGGTTCGATTCCCGGCTTGGGTCACTGTCTGTGTGGAGTTTGCACATTCTCCTCGTGTCTGCGTGGGTTTCCTCCGGGTGCTCCGGTTTCCTCCCACAGTCCAAAGATGTGCGGGTTAGGTTGATTGGCCATGCTAAAATTGCCCTTAGTGTCCTGAGATGCGTAGGTTAAAGGGATTAGTGGGTAAAATATATGGGGGTAGGGCCTGGGTGGGATTGTGGTCGGTGCAGACTCGATGGGCCGAATGGCCTCTTTCTGTGCTGTAGGGTTTCTATGTTTCACCCTCTGTGTGAAAAACTTTCCCCAAACATTTCCCCTGTACCTACCCCCAGCACCTTAAACCTGTGTCCTCTCGTAGCAGCCATTTCCACCCTGGGAAAAAGCCTCTGAGAGTCCACCCGATCTATGCCTCTCAACAGCTTATATACCTCTATTAGGTCTCCTCTCATCCTACGTCTCTCCAAGGTGAAAAGACCGAACTCCCTCAGCCTATCCTCATGAGGCATGCCACTCAATCCACGCAACATCCTTGTAAATCGCCTCTGCACCCTTCCAATCTTTTCCACATCCTTCCTGTAATGAGGCAACCAGAACTGAGCACAGTACTCCAAGTGGGGTCTGACGAGGGTCTTATATAGCTGCATCATTATCCCCGGACTCCTAAACTCAATCCCTCAATTGATAAAGGCCAGCACACCATACGCCTTCTTAACCACCTCCTCCACCTGCGGGGCCGATTTTAGAGTCCTATGGACTCGGATCCCAAGATCCTTCTGATCCTCTGCAGTACTAAGAGTCTTTCCCTTTATATTGTACTCCTTCAGCCCATTCGACCTGCCAAAATGGACCACTACGCATTTATCTGGGTTGAAGTCCATCTGCCACTTCTCCGCCCAGTCTTGCATCCTATCTATGTCCCTCTGTAACTTCTGACATCCCTCCAGACTATCCACAACCCCACCAACCTGTTTGTGATGTGGGAAAGGGCGGTGGAAGCAGATTCAACAGGAAGTTTCAAAATGGGAATTGGATAAATACTTGAAGGAGAAAGATCTGTGGGCCAATGAGGAACGAGGAACAAAGGGAGATGTGCAGGGGAGGCTTTTCACGCAGGGTGGTGGGTGCCTGGAACGCGCTGCCAGAGGAGGTGGTGGAAGCAGGCACATTAACAACAATTTAAGAGGCACCTGGATGGGTCCATGAATAGGGAGGGAATAGAGGGACACGGTCCGAATGAGGGCATCTTGATCAGCACGGGCTTGAAGGGCCTGTTCCTGTGCTGTACTTTTCTTGTTCTTTGAGCGGGGTGGATGTGACTAATTGAGTCGCTCACTGAATGGAAAGTACAGACCTGATGGATCGAGCGGTCTTCTGTGCTGTAAGATTCTGTGATTCTCTTACCACAGGTCCAACCCACTCCAGCCTTGGGCCTGGAGGGGGCGGTGTTGCTGGAAGCCAAAACTGTGGGTGCAGATCAAAGAGACTGACTTCTATTAGCAGCAATGGCTGCCGGGGTGGAATCTTCCAGCGGGTGTCCATTAACAAGACTCCAGCCAGTTGTATCTTGGCCCTGGGTGGATGGGACCGCATTCAGCCCTGACCAATTGGCTTCCAGCCAGCATCCGGCCATCCCTCTGAGTGCGAGTCTAGCCGTACGTCTGCAGGATGTGGGTCTGGCCTCCGAATGGGCTCGGGGTCACGGGGGAAGAAAATTAACTGCTCAGACCCCCTCATCGACCCAAGAGCGAATGTACAGAACCCCCTTAATCTTAGAAAAGAAAGACTTGCATTTATATAGCACCTTTCACAACCTCAGCACCTCACAAGGTGCATTCGGGCCAATGAAGTGCAGTCACTGTTGTAATGTCAGAAACTCAGGGGCCAATTTGCACACAGCAAGATCCCACAAGCAGTAATGTGATCATGTTCACATTTTCAGTTATCTGGTGGAATGATAAGTATTGTCACTGGCCAGGGGGAGAACTCTCCCCATCTACAGAATAAAATATCTTTATATCTCCAGCCTCGGGTTTAACCTTTCACCTCTGACAGTGCTGCGCTCCCCTGCAAGCACCGGCCTGGTCAAGCTTCTCAGTGTCGGGAGTGGGGTCTGCTCTGACTTCGAGGTGAGTGTGTTACAACAGACCCACTGTTGATTCCGTCTATATTGCCAGAACTTTGCAACTTAAGATCCCAGTTTTGGCCCCTTGTAAAGTGAAAGATTTGGATGATGTTGGAGAAGGTGTAGAGGGTGTGAATACCATAACACACAAGGCCACAAGAAACTATAAAGAGTTGCGAATGAAGCCCAGCCTATCACGCAAACCTGCCTCCACATGCCTCGGAAAAGCAGCCAGCATAATCAAGGACCCCACACACCCCGGACATTCTCTCTTCCACCTTCTTCTGACGGGAAAAAGATACAAAAGTCTGAGTTCACGTATCAACTGACTCAAGAACAGATTCTTCCCTGCTGCCATCAGACTTTTGAATGGACCTACCTTATATTAAGCTGATCTTTCTCTGGTGGAGATGCTGGTATTGGACTGGGAGCGGTGGGGGCACAGTAAGAAGTCTCACAACACCAGGTTAAAGTCCAACAGGTTTATTTGGAATCACGAGCTTTCGGAGCGCTGCTCCTTCACTCACCTGATGAAGGGGCAGCGCTCCGAAAGCTCGTGATTCCAAATAAACCTGTTGGACTTTAACCTGGTGTTGTGAGACTTCTTACCGTGTACATCCTATCTGTAACTACAACACTATATTCTGCACCCTCTCCTTTCCTTCTCCCCTGTGTACTCTATGAATGGTATGTTTTGACTATATAGCGCGCAAGAAAGAAAACCTTCACTGTATCCCAATACATGCGACAATAATCAATCAAAACTCAAAGCCCTTCGTTGTGAGGAGGTTACACACAGAATCATGGCCGACACAAAAGAAAATATTAATGTTTCAAAAAAGGATGAGTGAATTCCAGTCAAGCTCATTGGTGAGCTCTGCAGCCAGTGAAGATAAGGCCCAGGGATCGATAATTACCATAAACCGTCAGCGTTCCAGAGGTTGTGATATCGCCGGTTTGACAGGTGTAAGTTCCTGAATCTTGCACTCCGCATTTCCCCAAGTGAGCAAACCTCTTCCTCCCCATTGAATAAATACGAACATTTTTGTTGGGTTTCAGCTCCAAGTCATTCTGTCAATGGAAACGTCAATGAATAAAAAGGAGGTTCTAGCACAGGGTTAGATACAGAGTGAAGCTCCCTCTACACTGTCCCCATCAAACACTCCCAGGACAGGTACAGCACGGGGTTAGGTACAGAGTAAAGCTCCCTTTACACTGTCCCCATCAAACACTCCCAGGACAGGTACAGCACGGGGTTAGATACAGAGTAAAGCTCCCTCTACACTGTCCCCATCAAACACTCCCAGGACAGGTACAGCACGGGGTTAGATACAGAGTAAAGCTCCCTCTACACTGTCCCCATCAAACACTCCCAGGACAGGTACAGCACGGGGTTAGATACAGAGTAAAGCTCCCTCTACACTGTCTCCCTCAAACACTCCCAGGGTAGGTACAGCACGGGGTTAGATACAGAGTAAAGCTCCCTCTACACTGTCCCCATCAAACACTCCCAGGACAGGTACAGCACGGGGTTAGATACAGAGTAAAGCTCCCTCTACACTGTCCCCATCAAACACTCCCAGGACAGGTACAGCACGGGGTTAGATACAGAGTAAAGCTCCCTCTACACTGTCCCCCATCAAACACTCCCAGGACAGGTACAGCACGGGGTTAGATACAGAGTAAAGCTCCCTCTACACTGTCCCCCATCAAACACTCCCAGGACAGGTACAGCACGGGGTTAGATACAGAGTAAAGCTCCCTCTACACTGTCCCCCATCAAACACTCCCAGGACAGGTACAGCACGGGGTTAGTTACAGAGTAAAGCTCCCTCTACACTGTCCCCATCAAACACTCCCAGGACAGGTACAGCACGGGGTTAGATACAGAGTAAAGCTCCCTCTACACTGTCCCCATCAAACACTCCCAGGACAGGTACAGCACGGGGTTAGATACAGAGTAAAGCTCCCTCTACACTGTCCCCATCAAACACTCCCAGGACAGGTACAGCACGGGATTACATACAGAGTAAAGCTCCCTCTACACCATCCCCATCAAACACTCCCAGGACAGGTACAGCACGGGGTTACATACAGAGTAAAGCTCCCTCTACACTGTCCCCATCGAATATTCCCAGGACAGGTACAGCACGGGATTAGATACAGAGTAAAGCTCCCTCTACACTGTCCCCATCAAACACTCCCAGGACAGGTACAGCACGGGGTTAGATACAGAGTAAAGCTCCCTCTACACTGTCCTCATCAAACACTCCCAGGACAGGTACAGCACGGGGTTAGATACAGAGTAAAGCTCCCTCTACACTGTCCCCATCAAACACTCCCAGGACAGGTACAGCACGGGGTTAGATACAGAGTAAAGCTCCCTCTACACTGTCTCCCTCAAACACTCCCAGGGTAGGTACAGCACGGGGTTAGATACAGAGTAAAGCTCCCTCTCCACTGTCCCCCATCAAACACTCCCAGGACAGGTACAGCACGGGGTTAGATACAGAGTAAAGCTCCCTCTACACTGTCCCCATCAAACACTCCCAGGACAGGTACAGCACGGGGTTAGATACAGAGTAAAGCTCCCTCTACACTGTCCCCCATCAAACACTCCCAGGACAGGTACAGCACGGGGTTAGTTACAGAGTAAAGCTCCCTCTATACTGTCCCCATCAAACACTCCCAGGACAGGTACAGCACGGGGTTAGGTACTGAGTAAAGCTCTCTCTACACTGTCCCCCATCAAACACTCCCAGGACAGGTACAGCACAGGGTTAGATACAGAGTGAAGCTCCCTCTACACTGCTCCCCCATCAAACACTCCCAGGACAGGTACAGCACGGGGTTAGGTACAGAGTAAAGCTCCCTCTACACTGTCCCCATCAAACACTCCCAGGACAGGTACAGCACAGGGTTAGATACAGAGTAAAGCTCCCTCTACACTGTCCCCATCAAACACTCCCTGGACGGATATACCTTTGCTACCTCGGGAGCTGAATACTCTAATTAACATGTTGACCGCTCTCTATATTCTACCTTTGTGAAGTTGAACTCATGCACAACTCTGCAGCCCGTGTTCTGACTCGCAGCGAGTCCTGTTGACCCCTCACCCCATGACCCAGCCCGTTTCAGGAGGGGACCAGAAAAAGTAAGTTAAATCCTGTGCCTGATCTGATTGAACAGTGCGTCAGGGAAGTGCAGAACACTAGCTCCCTCCTACCTTATACCAGGTGACGTCTGCATTCGGCCTGGACAGCTCACACTCCAAGGTGATGACGGTAGTTTCTGGAACCCGCAGCTCCTTCAGCGGCTTCAGGAAGGTCACCGGGGGCTCTGAAACAGACCAGGCACAAGGCTGGGTGAGAGGAGACCAGGGTGGGTGCCAGCACAGGGGATTGGGCAGTGCCCACGAGGGAACCACCTGGCACCTAGTCCCCATTCCACTCCAGCTCTGTGTAACACGCTGGATAGTGCCTCATAAAACAAGGTCCTGTCACCTCCGCAAACCCTAACACACTTACCCCCAACCCAGAGAACAATCCCCCCCGGACCCAATCCCCCCCCCCCCCCCCCCCCCCGACCCTGAACACACTCCCCCGGAACACATTCCCCCTCAAACACATGCCTCCCCAATGAACACACTCCCCCCACCCCGAACACACTCTCCCCCCAAACACACTCCCCCCACAACACACTCCCCCCCCCCCCCCCCCCCCCGAACACACTCCCCCCACCCCGAACACACTCTCCCCCCAAACACACTCCCCCCACAACACCCCCCCCCCCGAACACACTCCCCCCCCTGCCGAATACACTACCTCCCCTGAACACACTCCCCACTCCCCGCCCCCTTGTCCTGTGGAAGGGTAATTGACCTGCTGGGAAGCCTTGCCCACTGCTGGAAGATGTTGGTTAGCTCTTAGAATCAGGGACTTGCAATGTCTACCAGTGTCCACCAGCTGTTTAAAGAACTGCCCAGGAGCTCCTGCCCAGAACTCAATGCAGCACTCAATGTGCGGGTCCAATAACAACTTGCATTTATATAGCACCTTGAATGTAGTAAAACAGCCCAGGACACTTGCAGGAACCATTATGAGACTACTTTTTACACCAGATCACAAAGGAGCCTGAGGACAGGTCGTGGAAAACTTCGATAAAGACGAAGATTTTAAGGTCCTATGAGCTATATCTAAACTCCTTATTGAAAACATGCTCAGTTTTGGGCTCAGCTACTTTCTGTGGTGGAGAATTCCACAGGCTGACCACTCTCTGGGTGAAGAAATTTCAGTCCTAAATGGTTTACCTCTTATCCTCAGACTGTGACCTCTGGTTCTGGACTCCCCCCACCATCGGGAACATCCTTCCTGCATCTACCCTGTCTAGGCCTGTTAGAATTTTTAAAGTCTCTATGACATCCCCCCTCATTCGTCTGAACTCCAGCGAAAACAATCCTAACCCAGTCAATCTCTCCTCATACATCAGTCCCGCCATCCCCGGAATCAGCCTGGTAAACCTTCGCTACATTCCCTCGAGAGCAAGAGCATTCTTCCTCGGATAAGGAGACCAAAACTGCACACGATAGTCCAGGTGTGGTCTCACCAAGGCGCTGTATAACTGCAGGGAGACATGCCTGCTCCTGTACTCGAATCTTCTTGCTTTGAAGGCCAATATACCACTTGCCTTCTTTACTGCCTGCTGCACCTGCAAGTCTACAACAACGCCTGCCCTGTCATCCTTAATGTGTTTTTAAAAACGACTTCATTAAATTATCTTCTTATTTATGGTGCTTTTTATTAAATAACCACCAGGGACCCGGGTTCGATTCCCGGCTCGGGTCACTGTCTGTGTGGAGTTTGCACATTCTCCCTGTGTCTGCGTGGGTTTCCTCCGGGTGCTCCAGTTTCCTCCCACAGTCCAAAAATGTGTGTGTTACGTTGATTGGCCATGCTAAAAATTGCCCCATAGTGTCCTGGGATGCGTAGGTTAGAGGGATTAGTGGGTAAATATGCAGGAATATGGGGGTAGGGCCTGGGTGGGATTGTGGTCGGTGCAGACTCGATGGGCCGAATGGCCTCTTTCTGTACTGTAGAGTTCCTATGATTCTATGATTTCTATGATTCACCTGGTTGTACACTGTTTTAACCCCTAGGGAACTTATCCACTTTCTAGATTATTCCTAAACAGCTAACCCTGTCATAGAGTAACAACCAATCCAAACCCCAAGCTTACACTCTAATCCTCGGTGTACTCCAAAGCACCAAATCACCAAAACATCAAATCGCCAAATAACCAAACACCAAACCACCAAATCACCAACTAATTCACCTCTTCTCCTGCAGCCAGGCACGAACACTCTCTGAAAAAGCTAGAAAGCAAAAAAGTGCATCTTTCCCCTTCACACCCAATTCCCAGACATTCTCACTCACACTGCGTCTCACTCAGGTGAAGTCCCTCTCACTGCTCGTGTGCTACTTACTGTCTAATCACAGTCTTAATTCCCTTTTGAATCCTCGATTTTCTCTGTCTCCCCCACACTCTCAGGCAGCACATTCCAGACATAAGAACATAAGAACTAGGAGCAGGAGTAGGCCATCTGACCCCTCGAGCCTGCTCCGCCATTCAATAAGATCATGGCTGATCTTTTTGTGGACTCAGCTCCACTTCCCCGCCTGCTCACCATAACCCTTAATTCCTTTACTGTTCAAAAATGTATCTATCCTTGCCTTAAAAACATTCAATGAGGTAGCCTCAACTGCTTCACTGGGCAGGGAATTCCACAGATTCACAACCCTTTGTGTGAAGAAGCTCCTCCTCAACTCAGTCCTAAATCTGCTTCCCCTTATTTTGAGGCTATGCCCCCCAGTTCTAGTTTCACCCACCAGTGGAAACAACTTCCCTGCTTCTATCTTATCTATTCCCTTCATAATCTTATATGTTTCTATAAGATCTCCCCTCATTCTTCTGATTTCCAATGAGTATAGCCCCAGCCTACTCAGTATCTCCTCATAAGCCAACCCTCTCAACTCTGGAATCAACCGAGTGAATCTCCTCTGCACCCCCCTCCAGTGCCAGTATATCCTTTCTCAAGTAAGGAGACCAAAACTGTGCACAGTACTCCAGGTGTGGCCTCACCAGCACCTTATACAGCTGCAACATAACCTCGCTGTTTTTAAATTCCATCCCTCTGGCAATGAAGGACAAAATTCCATTTGCCTTCTTAATTACCTGCTGCACCTGCAAACCCGAACCACTCCTGAAAAAGCTTTTCCTCAAGTGTGCTCTGGTTCTCTATCTTTCCACCAATGGGGGCAGTTTCTCTCTCCCGACTCTGCAGCCCCCTCATACTTTTAAACATGGCGATTAAATCTTCTCCCAACCTTCTCTTCTCCAAGGGAAACAATTCTCAACTTCTCCAATATATCCACATGACTGAAGATAGATTTCTTTATTCTTCCACGGGATGTGGGTGTCGCTGGGTCAGCGTTTGTTACCCATCCCTAGTTGCCCCTGAACTGAGTGTCTCACTCGGCCATTTCAGAGGGCAGTTGAGATTCACCCACATTGCTGTGGCTCTGGAGTCACATGTAGGCCAGACCGGGTAAGGACAGCAGATTTCCTTCCCTAAAGGACATTAGTGACCCAGAAGGGTTTTTGCAACAATCGATGGTCACCATCACTGAGACTAGCTTTATATTCCAGATTTATTAATTGAATTTAAGTTCTACCAGCTGCCGTGATGGGATTTGAACCCTGGTCCCTGAATCTTATCTGGGGTCTCTGGATTACCTAGCCCAGTGACATTGCCACTACTCCACCATTGTCCCTGCAATTCCCCCAGCACAGGAACAGGCCATTAGCTCCATGCGGCTGTTTACGTTCCGAAAGTCTCCTCTCTCTGTTTCATTCCACCCCATCACCATATCCTTCTTTCCTCTCTGCCTCCGCCTCCCCCCATTCCCCCCCCCCCACCCCGTGTTTATCCAGCTTCTCCTTTAAATACACCCATGTCATTACCCTCTCTGTGGGAGCGAGTTCCACATTATCACCACTCTCTGGTGAGCCCAATCCATCACGCAAACCAGCCTCCCACCCATTGACTCTGTCTACACTTCCCGCTGCCTCGGCAAAGCAGCCAGCATAATCAAGGACCCCCACGCAGCCCGGACATTCTCTCTTCCACCTTCTTCCATCGGGAAAAAGATACAAAAGTCTGAGGTCACTCACCAACCGGCTCAAGAACAGCTTCTTCCCTGCTGCTGCCATCGGACTTTTGAATGGACCTACCTTGCATTAAGTTGATCTTTCTCTACACCCTAGCTATGACTGTAACACTACATTCTGCACTCTCTCCTTTCCTTCTCTATGAACTGTATGCTTTGTCTGTATAGCATGCAAGAAATAATACTTTTCACTGTATATTAATACATGCGACAATAATAAATCAAATCAAATATTCCTGGATTTCCTAGTGGATTTATTAGTGACGATTCTATATTGATGACCCCTGGTTCCGATCTCCCCCACAAGTGGAAACATCTTCTCCACATCCACCCTATTAACCCCTTTCCCCACCTCTAAAGATCTGACTATCCCTCAGCCTTCTCTTCTCCAGGGACAGAGCTCCAGCCCGTTCAGTCTCCCTCGGTTGGTATAAACTTTCAGTTCTACTATTATCCCCCATGCTCCTTCTCCAATGCATCCCAATCCTTTAGTAATATGGAAGACAGAACTGTGCCGGGAGTTCCGAGTGTGATCAAAACCAGGTTCGACACACATTCCAAGGAATCTTTCCTGCTTTTCATTGATACTCATCTAGTCGGGGTTTATCTCAGGGTAGAAATGGTTCAGGGAAAAGTGAAAAGAAGCGTTAGAAATTACAAAGGGCAGCAATAGAGTAAAGAGAGAGAAATAGCTTCTATAAGGTGAAGTTTATTTATTAGTCACAAGTTAGGCTTACATTAACACTGCAATGAAGTTACTGTGAAAATCCCCTAGTCGCCACACTCCGGTGCCTGTTCGGGTACACTGAGGGAGAATTTAGCACAGCCAATGCACCTAACCAGCACGTCTTTCGGACTGTGGGAGGAAACCGGAGCATCCGGAGGAAACCCACGCAGACACGGTGAGAACATGCAATCACCACACAGGCACAGTGAACCAAGCCGGGAATCGAACCGGGGTCTCTGGCGCTGTGAGGCAGCAGTGCTAACCGCTATACCACCATACCGCCCCCAGTCGCAGCCTGTACATCCCTCCCTCTCTCTGTAACATCCTCCAGCTGGTAATAAGAGGGCACAGGTTTACGATGATTGCCGACATAAGCAGAGGGGGAGGTGAGGAAAACTTGCTTTACTTAGTGAGTTGTTGTGATCCGCAATGTTCTGCCTAAAAGGGCGTTGGAAACAGATTCAATAACTTTCAAAAGAGAATTTGCAGGGTTGTTAGGGGAAGGGCGGGGGAAGGGCGGGGGGAGGTGGGGAATTGGGATAAATTGGATAAATCTTTCACAGAGTCGGAACAGGCACGAAGGCCCCCATCCATGCCTCCAGGTTCTCCGGGTCTACCTGGGAAAAAGATACAAAAGTTTGAGCTAACGTACCAACCAACTCAAGAACAGCTTCTTCCCTGCTGCCATCAGACTTTTGAATGGACTTACCTCGCACTAAGTTGATAATTTCTCTACACCCTAGCTATGACTGTAACACCACATTCTGCACTCTCTCCTTTCCTTTTCTATGAACGGTATGTTTTGTCTGTATAGCGCGCAGGAAACAATACTTTTCACTGTCTCCCAATACATGTGACAATAATAAATCAAATCAAAAATCAAAATCAAGTCCATTACTCAAGGTGTGAGTCCAAACTGGGTCACGTTGTCAGGACGGTCAGCACGGGGGCATCTGTGGGAGGAGGGAATCTCACCTTTGACCGTTATCCGTGAGGTGCTTCGGACACTGCCGGCTTGGAACGTGATGGTCCCGGAATCCTCGAGTGTGAGGGCGGAGAGCGTGAGGCTGTGAACTCTCCCAGTCGAGCTGATCCGCCGATTGTTGTCCGGCTTCACTCGAATCCCATCTTTAATCCACACACCTTCCACATCCGGGTGGGATAACTCCACTTGGACTGTGACCGCCTCTTTCTCACAAACCTCCAGGTCCTCCAGCGGTTTTTTCACTGTTATCCTTCGAGCTGGTTCCAAAAGGAAAAGAGAGAGAAACAACATCATCCCTGCGGCCAAATACAATACCCACCGTCACCACTCTCTCCTCCCCTCATCCCATTCACAACCCGTCTCCTCCACAGGCTGATCTCACAGATCTGAGATCTCACCTCGATCAACAATGATGTGGTGATGCTGGCATTGGCATGTGCACTCAATCATTATCTTGTAATTGAGTCTGTGTCGATATATCTGCCCTGTTTGTGAATCCAACTCACCACTCACCTGATGAAGGAGCAGCGCTCCGAAAGCTCATGCTACCAAATAAACCTGTTGGACTTTAACCTGGTGTTTGTGAGACTACTTACTCAACCAACAAAGGAGACAAATTCCATCATCAACCACGTTCATATACACAGCCAAACACAGACTAGATACAGAATAAAGCTCCCTCTACACTGTCCCCATCAAACACTCCCAGGACAGGTACAACACGGGGTTAGATACAGAGTAAAGCTCCCTCTACACTGTCCCCCATCAAACACTCCCAGGACAGGTACAGCACGGGGTTAGATACAGAGTAAAGCTCCCTCTACACTGTCCCCCATCAAACACTCCCAGGACAGGTACAGCACGGGGTTAGATACAGAGTAAAGCTCCCTCTGCACTGTCCCCCATCAAACACTCCCAGGACAGGTACAACACGGGGTTAGATACAGAGTAAAGCTCCCTCTACACTGTCCCCCATCAAACACTCCCAGGACAGGTACAGCACGGGGTTAGATACAGAGTAAAGCTCCCTCTACACTGTCCCCCATCAAACACTCCCAGGACAGGTACAGCACGGGGTTAGATACAGAGTAAAGCTCCCTCTACACTGTCCCCCATCAAACACTCCCAGGACAGGTACAACACGGGGTTAGATACAGAGTAAAGCTCCGTCTACACTGTCCCCATCAAACACTCCCAGGACAGGTACAGCACGGGGTTACATACAGAGTAAAGCTCCCTCTACACTGTCCCCATCAAACACTCCCAGGACAGGTACAGCACGGGGTTACATACAGAGTAAAGCTCCCTCTACACTGTCCCCATCAAACACTCCCAGGACAGGTACAACACGGGGTTAGATACAGAGTAAAGCTCCCTCTACACTGTCCCCCATCAAACACTCCCAGGACAGGTACAGCTTGGGGTTAGATACAGAGTAAATCTCCCTCTTGGTTGGCGTTTGGTTCGGCGGGTCACACTTACGTTCCACGCTGAGCTTGGCCTGTGTTCTGTCGTGCAGAGTCTCACAGCGGTAGCTCCCTCTGTCTGTGAACGTGGTGTTGCACACTGTTAGCCGCCTGCTACAGCCGTCCTGCTGCAGGAGGAACTTTGCACTGGGCTGGATGACCACTCCCTGCTTCATCCACTGGACCTCGGCTGACTCACTGCTCACCTCCACCTCGAAGGTGGCATCCTGAAGTTCCTCCGCCACCACACTCGCCATCTTCCTGCTGAACACAATTTGTGTTTCTGTGGGAACAGGAGCTTAAGAGTTTACCACAAGTTTCCCCTTTATTCTCCCCTCCATCCCTCTCATTATGGCTCCCACACTGTGGCGGGGGTTTCACACTCGCAGCGAACACCGGTGGGAATGATCACGTGACTGTCAAAGCCTGTGAGAGTGGGCTAACAAGAATAAAGAACATAAGAACTAGGAGCAGGAGTAGGCCATCTGGCCCCTCGAGCCTGCTCCACCATTCAATAAGATCATGGCTGATCTTTTTGTGGACTCAGCTCCACTTACCCGCCCGCTCCCCATAACCCTTAATTCCTTTCCTGTTCAAAAATCCATCTATCTTTACCTTAAAAACATTCAATGAGGTAGCCTCAACTGCTTCACTGAGCAGGGAATTCCACAGATTCACAACCCTTTTGAGTGAAAAAGTTCCTCCTCAACTCAGTCCTAAATCTGCTCCCCCCTATTTTGAGGCTATGCCCTCTTGTTCTAAGTTTCACCCGCCAGTGGAAACAACTTCCCTGCTTCTATCTTATCTATTCCCTTCATAATCTTACATGTTTCTATGAGATTTCCCCTTATTCTTCTGAATTCCAATGAGTTTAGCCCCAGTCTACTCAGTTTCTCCTCATAAGCCAACACTCTCAACTCCGGAGTCAACCTTGTGAATCTCCTCTGCACCCCCTCCAGTGCCAGTATATCCTTTCTCAAGTAAGGAGACCAAAACTGTACACAGTACTCCAGGTGTGGCATCACCAGCACCTTATACAGCTGCAACATAACTTCGCTGTTTTTAAACTCCATCCCTCTAGCAATGAAGGACAAAATTCTATTTGCCTTCTTAATTACCTGCTGCACCTGCAAACCAACTCCTTGAGATTCTTGCACAAGGACACCCAGGTCCCTCTGCACAGCAGCATGCTGCAATTTTTTACCATTTAAATCATAGTCCACCAGCGAGATCCAGATTTTCCCCAATCCCCGCCTGTGATGTAACGAGATTCCTGTCCAAGAAGGTCGGAACCTGATTTCCATATTGTTACGATGGCCACGAAGGCTGTGGGGGAATCATCGATACATCTCCCCATGTCGGCATGGTGGGTAGGAGCTTCCTTATTGAGTGGGGGGAGGCTTAGTGCGAAGCGGCCAGCAGGGGGGGATTTAAACCTGTTATTCTACCCGGACCGGTGTTGTAGGCCCCGAGGTATTGACTGACCAGCGGCACGGCACGATGGCACAGTAGTTAGCACTAATGCCTCACAATACCAGGGAACTAGTTCGCTTCCTGGCTTGGGTCACTGCCTGTGCAGAGTCTGCACATTCTCCCCGTGTCTGCGTGGGTTTCCTCCGGGTGCTCCTGTTTCCTCCCACACTCCAAAGATGTGCAGGTAAGGTGGATTGGCCATGCTAAATTTCCTGTTAGGCGATTAGCAGGGCAAATGCTTGGGATTATGGGGTTGGGGGGGGGCGGGGGGGGGGGATTGTTGTCAGTGCGGGCTCAATGGGCCAAATGGCCTCCTTCTGCACTGTAGGGATTCTATGTTTCTAAGCCGTAGACATGGCCCCTTCTCTCTGGTACACAATAAAGGGTGTTTGCCCATTGTTTCCACAGACTGAACTCTCATTCCTTCAGGGGCAGATCATATCCTCCACATCTACTGTTCTGGGCCAGTGCTGGTTCAGAGAATGTTGGTTCAGTAATCCTGCCCATGTCCAGGGAACATCTTAAAAACTGCGACCAGCAACCATACATCATCTACCCTCTTTGGAAGTTATAAAGAGAGGTTGGATAGGCAAGGGTTGTTTTCTCTGACCAGTGGAGTGCCCCAGGGATCTGTTCTGGGACCCTTGCTGTTTGTCATTTTCATAAATGACCTGGATGAGGAAGTGGAGGGATGGGTTGGTAAGTTTGCTGACGACACCAAGGTAGGTGGTGTTGTGGATAGTTTGGAGGGATGTCAGAAGTTGCAGCGAGACATAGATAGAATGCAAGACTGGGCGGAGAAGTGGCAGATGGACTTCAACCCGGATAAGTGTGTGGTGATCCATTTTGGCAGATCCAATGGGATGAAGCAGCAGTATAATATGAAGGGTACCATTCTTAGCAGTGTAGAGGATCAGAAGGACCTTGGGGTCCGGGTCCATAGGACTCTTAAATCGGCCTCGCAGGTGGAGGATGCGGTCAAGAAGGCGTACGGCGTACTGGCCTTCATTAATCGAGGGATTGAGTTTAGGAGTCAGGAGATAATGCTGCAGCTTTATAGGACCCTGATTAGACCCCACTTGGAGTACTGCGCGCAGTTCTGGTCACCTCATTACAGGAAAGATGTTGAAGCCATTGAAAGGGTGCAGAGGAGATTTACAAGGATGTTGCCTGGATTGGGGGGCATGCCTTATGAGGATAGGTTGAGGGAGCTTGGTCTCTTCTCCCTGGAGAGACGAAGGATGAGAGGTGACCTGATAGAGGTTTACAAGATGTTGAGAGGTCTGGATAGGGTAGACTCTCAGAGGCTATTTCCAAGGGCTGAAATGGTTGCTACGAGAGGACACAGGTTTAAGGTGCTGGGGGGTAGGTACAGAGGAGATGTCAGGGGTAAGTTTTTCACTCAGAGGGTGGTGGGTGAGTGGAATCGGCTGACGTCGGTGGTGGTGGAGGCAAACTCGTTGGGGTCTTTTAAGAGACTTCTGGATGAGTACATGGGATTTAATGGGATTGAGGGCTATAGATAGGCCTAGAGGTGGGGATGTGATCGGCGCAACTTGTGGGCCGAAGGGCCTGTTTGTGCTGTGGCTTTCTATGTTCTATGTTCTATGTTCTGCAGCAGAGAAGACTGAGGGGTGACCTGTTTGAGGTGTTCAAGATCATGAGGGGCATGGATAGGGAGCAGCTGTTCCCTTTAGTTGAAGGGTCAGTTACGAGGGGACACAAGTTAAAAGTGAGGGGTGGGAGGTTTAGCGGGGATTTAAGGAAAAACTTTTTTGCCCAGAGGGTGGTGACAGTCTGGAATGCGCTGCCTGGGAGGGTGGTGGAGGCGGGATGCCTCACATCCTTTAAAAAGCATCTGGATGAGTACTTGGCACGCCATGCAGATGACACCAAGGTTGGTGGCATAGTGGACAATGAAGAAGGTTATCTAGGATTGCAACGGGATCTTGATCAATTGGGCCAGTGGGCTGACGAATGGCAGATGGAGTTTAATTTCGATAAATGCGAGGTGATGCATTTTGGTAGATTGAACCAGGGCAGGACTTACTCAGTTAATGGTAGGGCGTTGGGGAGAGTTACAGAACAAAGAGATCTCGGCGTACAGGTTCATAGCTCCTTGAAAGTGGAGTCACAGGTGGACAGAGTGGTGAAGAAGGCATTCGGAATGCTTGGTTTCATTGGTCAGAATATTGAATACAGGAGTTGGGACGTCTTGTTGAAGTTGTACAAGACATTGGTAAGGCCACCCTTGGAATACTGTGTGCAATTCTGGTCACCCGATTATAGAAAGGATATTATTAAACTAGAAAGAGTGCAGAAAAGATTTACGAGGGTGTTACCAGGATTTGATGGTTTGAGTTATATGGAGAGGCTGGATAGACTAGGACTTTTTTCTCTGGAGCATAGGAGGCTGAGGGGTGATCTTATAGAGTCTATAAAATAATGAGGGGCACAGATCAGCTAGACAGTCAATATCTTTTCCCAAAGGTAGAGGAGTCTAAAACTTGAGGGCATCGGTTTAAGGTGAGAGGGGAGAGATACAAAAGGGTCCAGAGGGGCAATGTTTTCACACAGTGGTGAGTGTCTGGAATAAGCTGCCAGAGGTAGTAATAGAGGCGGGTACAATTTTGTCTTTTAAAAAGCATTTAGACAGTTACATGGGTAAGATGGGTATAGAGGGATATGGGCCAAACGCAGGCAACTGGGACTAGCTTAGGGGTTTAAAAAAGGAGCGGCATGGACAAGTTGGGCCGAAGGGCCTGTTTCCATGCTGTAAACCTCTATGACTCTATGTGTCAGTGCAGACTCAATGGGTGAAGGGACTCCTCTGCATTGTAGTATTCTGTGATTCCGTGAACCCAAATACAGCAAACGGCATCACTCGTTACCCTTCTGAATTCCGAGTGAGAATCCGGCCAATGTAAATCATCCTTTCTCAGAATCCTGTCCTATCTGAAGTCCATTGTCCAGAGGGAATGTCACTCTGCAGCAACAGTTTACGTTTTTAGTATCTTTAGCACAGTCTCAACATCCCAGGGTGCAACACAACAGTTTGGATATGAGAGATACGGATTAACTTTGAACCTTCCCTTCCCCTCTGGGAGCAGATCTGATGTCCTACCTTGCACCTGCAGGTTGGCACTGGAGACCATTCCCTCTGCCTCCGCCGTCACCCTGCTGGCCTCTGTCAGCTGGCAGCTGCGTATCAGCAGCATGTGGCACAGCCCGTTCCGCGAGGCCACGTATTTATCGCTGCCGGGCGGGATTTCGGTACCATTCACTCGCCAGTTCAGCCTCACGTCCTCCGGAGACACCATACACTTGAACTTGGCATCTTCTCCCTCCAACACCGTGACGCTGTGGAGATCAGAAACAAACTCCACAACCCGGGGAACTGGAACAAGGGGGCACAAACGGTTCAGCTTCCAGGTGGCAAAAAAGTCACAACAACTTGCATTTATATAGTGTATTAACAGCACCTTCCAAACCCACGGCCACTTCCATCTGGAAGGACAAGGGCAGCAGATACCCGGGACACCACCACCTGGAGGTTCCCCTTCAAGCCGCTCACCATCCTGACTTGGAAATATATCGGCCGTTCCTTCACAGTCGCTGGGTCAAAATCCTGGAATTCCCTCCCTAACAACATTGTGGGTCAACCCACAGAACGTGGACTGCAGCGATTCAAGAAGGCAGCAGCTCATCACCACCTTCTCAAGGGCAACTAGGGATGGGCAATAAATGCTGGCCAGCCAGCGACGCCAATGTCTGACAAATGATTTTTTTTTAAAACCTTCAAAAATGTCCCAAAATGCTTCACAGGAGCTTTGGAAAACATAACTTGGCACCAGACCACGGACAGAGATGCTGGGAAGTTGATCAAACACTGGATCAAAGAGATACATCTTCAGGAACATCTTAATGGACGGTAGAGAGTTGGAAAGGTTTAGGAAGAGAATTCCAGCGCTGGGAGCCCAGGCAGCTGAAGGCACGGCCGCCAATGATGGAGCGATTAAAACCAGGAATGGTCAAGAGGTGGGAATTGGGGGAGTGCGGAGATCTCTGAGGGTTGTGAAGCTGGAGGAGATTACAGAGGTTAGGGAGAGGGAGAGGGGAGGACACGGTGGGATTTGATAACAAAGGCGAGAGTTTTCAAATCGAGGCGTTGGCGGAGCAGGAGCCAGTGAAGGTCAGCGGGCACGGGGGTAGTGGGTCAATGGAACATGGTGTGAGTGAGGGCCCAGGCTGAGTTCAGATTGATGGAAAGTAGAAGATGGGAGACCGGTCAGGACAGGATCGGAGTCTGGAGGCAGTCAGGGGGCCGGTGAGGGTTTCAGCAGCAGTGCCAGGGTGGACCATGTTACAGAGGGGGATGTGGACGGTCTTTAATGATTCAGAACGGATGCAGGATCAAACGAAATGCGCAGCATTACAAACCTCGCACAGACACCTGTGCTGACGTCCTGTCATCCTTGGACTCGCAGGAGTATTCACCCTGATCTTCAAGCGTCACTTTGGTCAGTGTCAAGGACCTGAGGCGGCCCTCTGCTCGGACCACGTGCTTGCGACTGGGCTGGACCTCCTTGCCATCCTTCAGCCACATAACATCACCCTTGGCCTTGTTGAGCTCACACCAGAGGGTGATCGACCCATCCTTCTGAACACACAAATCCTCCAACTTCAGCACAAACAGGAGCGGGAGTTCTGTAAAGATCAAAGAGGGTTGGTTAAGAATGATCCCATGTCACAATGAAGGAATCTTTATATTATCATCAAAATTAACAACTACCCAGCTATCCCTTTCACCAGGTCATTGATATAAATTGTTAACAGTTGAGGTTCCAGCACTGATCCCTGTGGCACACCACTCATCACATCCTAACAACCAGAAAAAAAAGCCCATTTATGCCTACTCTCTGTTTCTTGCCAGCCAGCCAATCTTCTACCACGCCAAAGTATTGCCCCTTACGCCATGAGCTTTTATTTTGCCCAATAAGCTTTGATGTGGCACCTCATCAATGCATTCTGGCAATCTAAGTACAGCACATCCACAGGTTCCCCTCTATCCCCAGCACATGTTACTTCCTGAAATAACTCAAATAAATTGGTAAACTGTGATTTTCCTTTCACAAAACTTCGCTCGCTCCTACCAGCCATGTTCACGTTGAAAACCATCTCATCATCGGTGGAGCGGCAGGTGTAGAATCCGCAATCTTCCTTCTGGACATTCTTGATGATCAGACTGTGCACTCGCGACTCACTCTTCATCTCGTACTGTTCTCCCTCGGACACCTCCTCCTTGTGCCTGTACCAGGAGACAGTGGCATGCTCCTTGGAGACAATGGCTGCCAGTACGGCCTTGCCATTCTCATTGGCGTGGACCTCTTCCGGATGCTTCTCCTTGTTTGTAAACAGCACGGGAGCCTCTGGTAGAGAGAACAGAAAGGAAAATCTTACCTGGACACCTTTTAGCCGTGATGGATATCCCATTGCACTCTCTCATTCTCCGATTAATGTTCACTGAGGGATAATGTAATTAGCCACAGGGAAGGGATCCTGTGCTCTTACTCCAAATAATAGATATTCTGTCCACCTGAGAGGGTAGATATCTAACTCCCTCAGTACTGACCCTCTGACAGTACGGCACTCCCTCAGCACTGACCCTCTGACAGTGCGGCACTCCCTCAGTACTGACCCTCTGACAGTGCAGCACTCCCTCAGTACTGACCCTCTGACAGTGCAGCACTCCCTCAGTACTGACCCTCTGACAGTGCGGCACTCCCTCAGTACTGACCCTCTGACAGTGCAGCACTCCCTCAGTACTGACCCTCTGACAGTGCAGCACTCCCTCAGTACTGACCCTCTGACAGTGCGGCACTCCCTCAGCACTGACCCACTGACAGTGCAGCACTCCCTCAGTACTGACCCTCTGACAGTGCAGCACTCCCTCAGTACTGACCCTCTGACAGTGCAGCACTCCCTCAGTACTGACCCTCTGACAGTGCAGCACTCCCTCAGTACTGACCCTCTGACAGTGCAGCACTCCCTCAGTACTGACCCTCTGACAGTGCGGCACTCCCTCAGTACTGACCCTCTGACAGTGCAGCACTCCCTCAGTACTGACCCTCTGACAGTGCGGCACTCCCTCAGCACTGACCCTCTGACAGTGCGGCACTCCCTCAGTACTGACCCTCTGACAGTGCAGCACTCCCTCAGTACTGACCCTCTGACAGTGCGGCGCTCCCTCAGTACTGACCCTCTGACAGTGCGGCACTCCCTCATAGAAATCATAGAAATCATAGAAACCCTACAGTGCAGAAGGAGGCCATTCGGCCCATCGAGTCTGCACCGACCACAATCCCACCCAGGCCCTACCCCCACTTTTACCCACTAATCCCTCTAACCTACACATCCCAGGACACTAAGGGGCAATTTTTTAACCTGGCCAATCAACCTAACCCGCACATCTTTGGACTGTGGGAGGAAACCGGAGCACCCGGAGGAAACCCACGCAGACACGAGGAGAATGTGCAAACTCCACACAGACAGTGACCCGAGCCGGGAATCGAACCCGGGACCTTGGAGCTGTGAAGCAGTAGTGCTAACCACTGTGCTACCGTGCCGCCCTCAGTACTGACCCTCTGACAGTGCGGCACTCCCTCAGCACTGATCCTCGGTGTGGTTCATGAAAAACAGTTGCATAATTTGTAACTAACTTTGTGAAGAATGTTCAGGTTTTTATCTCTAAGACTAGTGATCTTACTGGACAAGAGTTACTATCGGAATTGCTTCATGCTGTCAGTGTGACTGGTCCCTGTGTAACGATAGAAAACGATGATCAGGCAAAACACATCCAGATGAAGAAGTCAGCTTGCCTTGACTTATTGTAATTAATATTTTGCATTTGGTGAATTCTTACACTTTAGTTCGATGTTAATTCTCAGTCTTTTAGCTGAGATGAATCATAGAATCCGCAGAAGAAGGCCATTCGGCCCATCAACCGCGCACTAACAACAATCCCACCCAGGCCCTAGCCCCATAACCCCAAGTATTTACCCTAGCTCGTCCCCCTAACACTAAGGGGCAATTTAGCATGGCCAATCCACCAAACCCACACATCTTTGGGCTGTGGGAGGAAACCGGAGCACCCGGAGGAAACCCACGCAGACACGGGGAGAATGTGGAAACTCCACACAGACAGTGACCCGAGGCCGGAATCGAACCCGGGTCCCTGGCGCTGTGAGGCAACAAGCTTCAGATCAAACCCAAGATGGGGTGCAATGCCTTATCCGGTCAACCTGGATCTTGTTTGTCTTTCTTGTGGGGACCATGAAATGGATTCAGTTTGAATTTGGTTTTTGGAGCAAGCACAGAGATGGATTCTGGTTTGCCCGCTCCACTCTGAGCACTGGCTTTGTAACTTTAAGAACGGGCTGTATATTTTTTTAAACAGTCCAGAAGCAGTAAGGAGAGTTTAATGCCTAACAGCCCCTGGAAACAGCCAAGAACATGGACTCCCCGCGCAGTGACCGTGAGGGGTTTTGGGAAAAGCTAACGAAAGTTTCTTGTTTCCTCACGGCTGCAGATCATTCACATCTGAACTACTTCCTGTGTCTATTTCTCAAACCTCTGTGAATTCGCTTTGCTTTAAACTCCTAACGTGTCCACCCAACTCTTTCTCACATCCTGTCTGTGAACGAAGTGATGGCTCCATAGAATCGCTCAGCACAGAAGGCCATTCAGCCCATCGAGCCTGTGCCGTCTCTTTGAAAGAATTATCAGATCAGTCCCACTCCCCCGCTCTTTCCCCGTAGCCCTGCAAATGGTTTTTTCTTTTCTAAATAATTGTCCAATTCCCCTTCTGAAAGTTCCAGGTGGCTCAGTTAGTGTCGCTCCCTCAGGCAGCACGATCTGTGCTGGGAAGGTGGCTGGGAAAGTACAAAGAACAAAGAACAATACAGCACAGGAACAGGCCCTTTGGCCCTCCAAGCCCGCGCCGCTCCCTGGTCCAAACTAGACCATTCTTTTGTATCCCTCCATTCCCACTCCGTTCATGTGGCTGTCTAGATAAGTCTTAAACGTTCCCAGTGTGTCCGCCTCCACCACCTTGCCCGGCAGCGCATTCCAGGCCCCCACCACCCTCTGTGCAAAAAACGTCCTTCTGATATCCGTGTTAAACCTCCCCCGCTTCACTTGAACCTATGACCCCTCGTGAACGTCACCACCGACCTGGGGAAAAGCTTCCCACCGTTCACCCTATCTATGCCTTTCATAATTTTATACACCTCTATTAGGTCACCCCTCATCCTCCGTCTTTCCAGTGAGAACAACCCCAGTTTACCCAATCTCTTCTCATAACCAAGCCCCTCCATACCAGGCAACATCCTGGTAAACCTCATCTGCACTCTCTCTAAAGCCTCCACGTCCTTCTGGTAGTGTGGCGACCAGAACTGGACGCAGTATTCCAAATGCGGCCGAACCAACGTTCTATACAACTGCAATATCAGACCCCAACTTTTATACTCTATGCCCCGTCCTATAAAGGCAAGCATGCCATATGCCTTCTTCACTACCTTCTCCACCTGTGACGTCACCTTCAAGGATCTGTGGACTTGCACACCCAGGTCCCTCTGCGTATCCACACCCTTTATGGTTCTGCCATTTATCATATAGCTCCCTCCTACGTTAGTTCTACCAAAATGCATCACTTCGCATTTATCTGGATTGAACTCCATCTGTCATTTCTTTGCCCAAATTTCCAGCCTATCTATATCCTTCTGTAGCCTCTGACAATGTTCCTCACTATCTGCAAGTCCAGCCATTTTCGTGTATTTGGATGAACACCTGAAATATCATAATGTTCAAGGATCTGGGACAAGTGCTGGAAAGTGGGGTTAGCGCTGCTTTAGTGGTCGTTATTGTCAGTGCAGAGTTGATGGGCTGAAGGGTCTTTCCTGCGCTGTATAACTCTGTGACTCTCTCTGTTTCTGTCTCTCTGTCTCTTGTTCTCTATGTTTTTGTCTTTCTCTCTCTCTCTGTTTCTCTTTCTGTTTCTGTCTGTTTTTTTCTCTCTCTGTCTCTTGTTCTCTATGTCTCTCTCTCTCTCTCTGGTCTCTCTCTCTCTCTCTCAGGTGCCTCTCTCTCTGTGTCGCTTATTCTATAAGTTTCTCTCTCTCTGTCTCTGCCTCTCTCTTGTCTCTTTCTTTCTCTCTCTGTGTCTCTCATTCTTTCTGTCTGTTTCTTTCTCTCTGTCTCTTGTTCTCTATCTCTCTCTCTCTCTGTGGTGTCTCTCTCGCTCTCTGGTCTCTCTCTCTGTCTGTTGTTCTCTATGTTTCCTTCTCTCTCTCTGTCTCTATCTCGCTCTTGCCTCTCTATTTCTGTGTCTCTCACTCTTTCTCTCTCTGTCTCTTGTTCGCTATATTTCTCTCTCTCTCATTCTCTTTCTCTCTGTTTCTGTCTCTCTCTCTCTCTCTCTCCACCATATGTAGACGCAATCTCTAAGGTTAATGTTGGGGGGTTAACTTAAAATCTAAACCAAAGTCACCTGTTGTTTATGATCAAAGTCCCAGTGGTCTAAACCCTCGGTGACCCGGTCTAATTTGGTCTTTGGGGATTAGGTTACGCTCTGACTGGGTTACCATCAAAATAGCTTCAGCGTTGGGCCTCAGAGTGACTGTGATTATCGAGAGAAAGGTCTCGCTGAGAGACTTTAAACAGGCTCAAGGTGGACAACTCCTGGGAACCTATCAGGCCACCAACCCATCTCACTGGATGCTCTGTCTGCTAAAGTCCGGAACTGGTCAGGACCTGGCCCAAAGGACATCCCATCCCATCCCCGGAATCCCATCAGAGGTTTCAGCTGTTCCCCTGGCAACAGGTCTCAGTCCATCCCCTTAGCAACATGGACCCACAATGCACAGCATCTGGGCAGAAGTCAACGCTTGCCTTCAGTGATTGGCCAGTGCTACTGAACCCTGGGCCTGCCTCCCTGATTGGTCAGTGATCGTGAGCCCCGGGCTTTGTGATTGGCTCCTAGTCATTTTTTGGCACTTGCTTGGGTGACATTCACTTCTGATAGGCTGGTGCTGAAGAAGTGATTTGATGGTTTTAGAAAACAGTGGGATGGACACCTGTTGTGATTGGGGAAGAATTTGAGAGATCTGCTTGGTTTACATGGGGTGGGGTGGATGTAGCGGTCTGGGGGAAGGTTAAGGTGGACAGTGGCAGATGAGAGCAGAGAGTCCCCCGTCTCCTTTTCAAGTCCAGAGGCTTGGACAAGTAATCTAGGCTGGCACTCCCAGGGCACACCCCAATCCTGCAGCAATCACCCGAGCCATCTTCAACTTCATCTGGAGACCCAAGATGGATCGTGTCTGAAGGGTCGCCATACACACTCTCGAAGGAGTGCAGCGAAGGTTTACCAGGCTGATTCCGGGGATGGTGGGACTGATGTATGAGGAGAGATTGACTAAGTTAGGATTGTTTTCGCTGGAGTTCAGACAAATGAGGGGGGATCTCACAGAGACTTATAAAATTCTAACAGGACTAGACAGGGTAGATGCAGGGAGGATGTTCCCGATGGTGGGGGGAGTCCAGAACCAGGGGTCACAGTCTGAGGATTCAGGGTGGACCATTTAGGACGGAGATAAGAAGACATTTCTTCACCCAAAGAGTGGTGAGCCTGTGGAATTCATTACCACAGGAAGTAGTTGATGCCAAAACATTGAATATATTCAAGAGGCGGCTGGATATAGCACTTGGGGCGAACGGGATCAAAGGTTATGGGGAGAAAGCAGGGTTAGGCTATTGCGTTGGACGATCAGCCATGATGGTGATGAATGGTGGAGCAGGTTCGAAGGGCTGAATGGCCTCCTCCTGCTCCTATCTGCTATGTTTCTATGTTTCATACATCTCCCTGTCCAGCAGTCTCACCTCTGCTAAGAAGGGGGAGAGACATTGCAGTGTGGGATCTGGCCCAGGGAGGGCAAGGGACATGCCTTTGGACACCCAATGAAGAAATAATTGGAACAGTGAGGCCCCCCATGGTCAAACAGCAAGCTGACGCTTCCTCGTGACTTTTGCACAAAGCTCAGAGGCTGGGGTAAGGATGTGTGTTGGTGTGAGGGGTGTAACGCAGGCGGGGTGTGTGTTGGTGTGAGGGGTGTAACGCAGGCGGGGTGTGTGTTGGTGTGAGGGGTGTAACGCAGCCGGGGCGTGTGTTGGTGTGAGGGGTGTAACGCAGGCGGGGTGTGTGTTGGTGTGAGGGGTGTAACGCAGGCGGGGTGTGTGTTGGTGTGAGGGGTGTAACGCAGGCAGGGTGTGTGTTGGTGTGAGGGGTGTAACGCAGGCAGGGTGTGTGTTGGCGTGAGGGGTGTAACGCAGGCAGGGTGTGTGTTGGTGTGAGGGGTGTAACGCAGGCGGGGGGGTGTGTGTTGGTGTGAGGGGTGTAACGCAGGCAGGGTGTGTGTTGGTGTGAGGGGTGTAACGCAGGCGGGGGGGTGTGTGTTGGTGTGAGGGGTGTAACGCAGGCGGGGTGTGTGTTGGTGTGAGGGGTGTAACGCAGGCGGGGTGTGTGTTGGTGTGAGGGGTGTAACGCAGGCGGGGGGGTGTGTGTTGGTGTGAGGGGTGTAACGCAGGCAGGGTGTGTGTTGGTGTGAGGGGTGTAACGCAGCCGGGGGGGTGTGTGTTGGTGTGAGGGGTGTAACGCAGGCGGGGGGGTGTGTGTTGGTGTGAGGGGTGTAACGCAGGCGGGGGGGTGTGTTGGTGTGAGGGGTGTAACGCAGGCGGGGGGGGTGTGTGTTGGTGTGAGGGGTGTAACGCAGGCGGGGTGTGTGTTGGTGTGAGGGGTGTAACGCAGGCGGGGGGGTGTGTGTTGGTGTGAGGGGTGTAACGCAGGCGGGGTGTGTGTTGGTGTGAGGGGTGTAACGCAGGCGGGGGGGTGTGTGTTGGTGTGAGGGGTGTAACGCAGGCGGGGTGTGTGTTGGTGTGAGGGGTGTAACACAGGCGGGGCGTGTGTTGGTGTGAGGGGTGTAACGCAGGCGGGGTGTGTGTTGGTGTGAGGGGTGTAACGCAGGCGGGGTGTGTGTTGGTGTGAGGGGTGTAACACAGGCGGGGTGTGTGTTGGTGTGAGGGGTGTAACGCAGGCAGGGTGTGTGTTGGCGTGAGGGGTGTAACGCAGGCGGGGGGGGTGTGTGTTGGCGTGAGGGGTGTAACGCAGGCAGGGTGTGTGTTGGTGTGAGGGGTGTAACGCAGGCGGGGGGGTGTGTTGGCGTGAGGGGTGTAACGCAGGCAGGGTGTGTGTTGGTGTGAGGGGTGTAACGCAGGCGGGGTGTGTGTGTTGGCGTGAGGGGTGTAACGCAGGCGGGGGGGGTGTGTGTTGGCGTGAGGGGTGTAACGCAGGCGGGGGGGGTGTGTGTTGGCGTGAGGGGTGTAACGCAGGCAGGGTGTGTGTTGGTGTGAGGGGTGTAACGCAGGCGGGGGGGGTGTGTTGGCGTGAGGGGTGTAACGCAGGCGGGGTGTGTGTGTTGGCGTGAGGGGTGTAACGCAGGCGGGGGGGGTGTGTGTTGGCGTGAGGGGTGTAACGCAGGCGGGGGGGGTGTGTGTTGGCGTGAGGGGTGTAACGCAGGCAGGGTGTGTGTTGGCGTGAGGGGTGTAACGCAGGCGGGGGGGGTGTGTGTTGGCGTGAGGGGTGTAACGCAGGCAGGGTGTGTGTTGGCGTGAGGGGTGTAACGCAGGCGGGGGGTGTGTGTGTTGGTGTGAGGGGTGTAACGCAGGCGGGGTGTGTGTGTTGGCGTGAGGGGTGTAACGCAGGCGGGGGGGGTGTGTGTTGGCGTGAGGGGTGTAACGCAGGCAGGGTGTGTGTTGGCGTGAGGGGTGTAACGCAGGCGGGGGGGGTGTGTGTTGGCGTGAGGGGTGTAACGCAGGCGGGGGGGGTGTGTGTTGGCGTGAGGGGTGTAACGCAGGCAGGGTGTGTGTTGGTGTGAGGGGTGTAACGCAGGCGGGGGGGGTGTGTGTTGGCGTGAGGGGTGTAACGCAGGCGGGGGGGGTGTGTGTTGGCGTGAGGGGTGTAACGCAGGCAGGGTGTGTGTTGGTGTGAGGGGTGTAACGCAGGCGGGGGGGGTGTGTGTTGGCGTGAGGGGTGTAACGCAGGCGGGGGGGGTGTGTGTTGGCGTGAGGGGTGTAACGCAGGCAGGGTGTGTGTTGGCGTGAGGGGTGTAACGCAGGCAGGGTGTGTGTTGGCGTGAGGGGTGTAACGCAGGCGGGGGGGGTGTGTGTTGGCGTGAGGGGTGTAACGCAGGCGGGGGGGTGTGTGTTGGCGTGAGGGGTGTAACGCAGGCAGGGTGTGTGTTGGTGTGAGGGGTGTAACGCAGGCGGGGGGGGTGTGTGTTGGCGTGAGGGGTGTAACGCAGGCGGGGGGGGTGTGTGTTGGCGTGAGGGGTGTAACGCAGGCAGGGTGTGTGTTGGCGTGAGGGGTGTAACGCAGGCGGGGGGGGTGTGTGTTGGTGTGAGGGGTGTAACGCAGGCAGGGTGTGTGTTGGTGTGAGGGGTGTAACGCAGGCGGGGGGGGTGTGTGTTGGTGTGAGGGGTGTAACGCAGGCAGGGTGTGTGTTGGTGTGAGGGGTGTAACACAGGCGGAGTGTTTGTGGTCAGCTGTTGCTACACCACGTTTACTGATACCTGCGACAGTCACTTTGAAGGTCAGTTTGTCGGATCCCGCATCACACACGTATTGGCCGGAATCTCCGGGCTCCGAGTCGAAGATCATCAGCTCCCGCATCTGACCCCGCGACTCAATCCGGATCTTCTCACTGGGCCGGAGCTCCGTCCCATCCCGATACCAGCGAACCTGCACGTCGGAGCGGGAGAGCTGGCAGGTCATCGCGATGGTCTCAGACTCAGTGAAGCTGCGGTCTTCTGAGATCTGGGAGCTCCCTACAATCGTCACTGGAGCGTCTGCAAGGAAAGCTGCAGAGTTAGTTTCTATTTATCCATTCCTGGGACATGGGCATTTTTGAGTTGATTTATTATCGTCACATATATTAGCATACAGTGAAAAGTATTGTTTCTTGTGCGTTATACAGACAAAGCATACCGTTCAGAGAGAAGGAAAGGAGAGGGTGCAGAATGTAGTGTTACAGTCATAGCTAGGGTGTAGAGAAAGATCAACTTAATGCGAGGTAGGTCCATTCAAAAGTCTGACAGCAGCAGGGAAGAAGCTGTTCTTGAGTCGGTTGGTACGTGACCTCAGACTTTTGTATCTTTTTCCCGAAGAATTTATTGCCCATCCCTAGTTGTCCGAGGGCAGTTGAGTGTCAACCACATTGCTGTGGCTCTGGAGTCACATGTAGGCCAGACCGGGTAAGGACGGCAGATTTCCTTCCCTAAAGGGCATTAGTGAACCAGATGGATTTTTCCGACAATCGGCAATGGTTTCATGGTCACCAGTAGATTCTTAATCCCAGATATTTTTAAGAAGTCGGGAAGGAGAGATTGGAATCTGCTGTGGCGGCCACTCAGGCTATCAGAGTGTCTCACCATCACTGCCAGAGCTAAACAACAACAGCAATGTGAATTTATATAGCACCTTTAATATAGAACAAAGAACAAAGAACAATACAGCACAGGAACAGGCCCTTCGGCCCTCCAAGCCCGCGCCGCTCCCCGGTCCAGGATTGAATCCTGAATCCAGGATCCCCGCCCAATTTTCCAGCCTATCTACATACCAATATCCTATCCACCGAGCTGTCCCCCACAGCTACGATGCTTTGTTCATTACAACCTATTAACTCACCCCCACCCCCCCATTCCAGACCATGTGATCTCCAGGGAGAGGCGAAAACCCAGAGTGAAAAACCCCAGGGCCAATATGGGGGAAAAAAAATCTGGGAAATTCCTCTCCGACCCCCTGAGGCGATCGAAACGAGTCCAGGAGATCACAATGGCCCTGGTCAAGCATACTGGAGGGCTTCAAACTCTGACATGGATTGACAGATGGTGATCCAGGACAGGCAACCAGAAGCTTTGTCGAAGGTTTTAAAGAGTGTCATTAATCTCAGGAACACTCGAGAGAGGTGGTGGGGAGGTGGAACTGGGGTTGGTCAGTGTACCTGTGAAAACTAACGACGTGTTTTCACATTATCTCACTGAGAGGGTGCGGGGGGGAGGGAGGGGGGGGGGGGGCAGCATGTAGATGAGAAATAGGAGGGGACAAGGATAGACCCTCGGGGGATACCAGAGGTAACGGTGCAGGAGCAGGAAGCGACGCCATTGATGGTGATCCTCTGGCTGTGATTGGATGAGGCAAGGCAGTAAATTGGATAAGGCGAGGCAGGGGCGACACGGCGACAGTGGTTAGCACTGCTGCCTCACAGCGCCAGGGACCCAGGTTCAATTCCGGCCTCGGGTGACTGTCTGTGTGGAGTTTGCACATTCTCCCCGTGTCTGCATGGGTTTCCTCCGGCTGCTCCGGTTTCCTCCCACAGTCCAAAGATGTGCGGGTTAGGTTGATTGGCCAGGCTAAATTGACCCTAGTGTCATGGGATTAGCAGGATAAATATGTGGGGTTATGGGAATAGGGCCTGGGAGGGATTGTGGTCGGTACAGACTCGATGGGCCGAATGGCCTCCTTCTGCACTGTAGGGATTCTATGATAAGAATGGGACTGGGTGAGAGCAGTTCCGCCCAGCTGGATGACAGTGGAGAGGGTGTCAGGGGAGGATGGTGAGGCCCAAAGTGGATCAAAGACTGCAGACAGCTGGAGAAGGACGAGGGGGGAGGTTGGCGGTGGGACGGTGGTTTGCAGGAATGAAGAGCGTGTGTCAGTCAGTCGGGAACATCAGAGCTTCCCTGCTGTTCCATCAGTGACAGGTGCAGAGGCTGGAGTTCCTGCCTGTGCGATATAGCTCAGCATCACAGCGGGGGGCCTATTTATAGCCTCAGCCAGCGGGGGATCTTAGTGACCCCACATGTCCCCCCCGTCCCCCCCCCCCCTCACCCCCCAGCGATGGGGTGAGAGTCCGGGAGAGGTTCAGTGAGGGAGCTGAGGCTGAGATATGTTACCTTCTACAGAGACTCGGAATATAACGCTGTCGTCCTGGACATCACACAGGTACTCCCCCGAGTCTGTTGTCCGAGCGTCCAGTATCCGCAGTGACCGCACCGTTCCCTCCTTCCCGACGGATATCCTCTCGTTTCCCACCAGCTTTTCCCCGTCCTTGTACCATTTGGCCACACTGTCCGAGCGAGACAGTTCACACTCGAGCGCAATGTCCTCGGAGGTCAGGTACTTGCGGTCTGTCTGCCCGTCAGCCAATCGGATGATCTTAACCGGTGGCTCTGCAGATAGAAGCAGCAAGTTGTTGGTTCAACGGCAACTCAACAATAACAACTTGCATTTATATAGCACCTTTAACATTCTAAAACCGTCCCAATCAAACACAAATTGACACTTTGTCATCGATCATAGAATCCCACAGTGCAGAAGGAGGCCATTCGGCTCATCGAGTCTGCACTGACCACAATCCCTCTCAGTCCCTATCCCCATAACCCCATGCATTTACCCTTGCTAATCCCCCTGACACTAAGGGGCAATTTAGCCAATCCACCTAACCACCACGTCTTTCGGACTGTGGGAGGAAACTGGAGCACCCGGAGGGAACCAACGCAGACACGGGGAGAATGTGCAAACTCCACACAGACAGTGACCAAAGCTGGGAATTGAACCCGGGTCCCTGGCGCTGTGAGGCAGCAGTGCTAACCACTGTGCTACCGTGCCGCTCATTGTCATTGTGGAGGTGTTCAGACAGGCGACAAAAATGTTTGCATACCAGTGCACAGGGTTTTACAATCCAGAAACAGTTCCTTCAGTCCAAGGGGAATGGGTTGGTGTTAACCACCAACCACCTGTCACCCTCTTTATCTGACCCTTCCCTCATCACCTTCTATCCTCCTCAATGTATCTGTCTGTTCAACTCATTCACTCCCTCTGGAGGGGCGACACGGTAGCACAGTGGTTAGCACTGCTGCCTCACAGCGCCAGGGACCCGGGTTCGATTCCGGCCTCAGGTCACTGTCTGTGTGGAGTTTGCACATTCTGCCTGTGTCTGCGTGGGTTTCCTCCGGGTGCTGGCAATTTAGCATGGTCAATGCACCCGAACCCAAACATCTTTGGACTTTGGGAGGAAACCGGAGCACCCGGAGGAAACCCACGCAGACACAAGGAGAATGTGCAAACTCCACACAGACTTATACACCCAAGCCGCGAATCGAACCGGGTTCTTGGACCCATGAGGCAGCAGTGCTAACCATTGTGCCGCCGTGTCGTCCATTCCACATTCTCACCACTCTCTGGGTAAATTTCTCCTGAATTTCCCAATGATGTTCATTAGCGACCGAGAAGTTGACGGGTCAACAAGTAGTTTTTAAGAAGCATTTTAAGGGAGAAAGTTGGAGAGGTTTTTGGAGGGAGTTCCAGGGCTCGGGGCCCTGGCAGCTGAAGGCACGGCCGCCAATGGTGGAGCAACTGTATTCAGGGATTACAAAGAACAAAGAGGATGAGCAGAATTAGTGGAGCATTGAGATGTCGGAAGTTTGTGGGGCTGGAACCGAGTGCAGAGATGTGGGGTGGGGGGTGGGGAGGGGGGGGGGGGTGGGGGGTGGGGGGGGGGGGGTGGGGGGTGGGGGGGGGGTGGGGGGGGGGCGCGGGGGGGGGCGAGGGGAGGGGGGGCAGTGGCAAGGAGGGATAGAAAAACAAGAGTGAAAATTATTAATTTTACAAGGATGTTGCCAGGACTCAAGGGACTGAGTTGTAGGGAGAGATTGGACAGGGTAGGACTTTTTAATTTGGAGCATAGGAGACTGAGGGCTGATCCCATAGAGGTGTATAAGATCTTGAGAGGCATGGATAGGCTGAATGCACTTAGTCTTTTTCCCAGGGTTGGAGAATCGAGAACTCGAGGGCATTGGTTTAAGTTAAGAGGGGAAAGAATTAATGGGAACCTGAGGAGCAACGTTTTTACACAGAGGGTGGGACGTGTGTGGAATGAGTTGTCGGAGGAAGGGGTTGAGGCAGCGACATTGACAACATTTAAAAGGCATTTGGACAGATACATGGATAGGAAAGGTTTAGAGGCTTAGGGGCCAAATGCAGGTAAATGGGGTTAGCTTAGATGGGCATTTTGGTCGGCATGGACCAGTTTGGGCCGAAGGGCCTGTCTCTGCGCTGTAGATTCTTTGATTCTATGAAATCCAAGTGTTACCTTGTCGGGGGACAGTGAGGATGTGGAGTAATGGGTGAATGGGGATTGGTGCAGGTTACGATTCCAGCAACAGAAATGTGTTTGAGTTACAGTATCTGGAGTGTGGAGACAGGAGCCATGAGAACATTGGAATGTCACGTGTGTGGGTAACACTGACACAGTGAGGGTCTCAGACACAGATGGGCTAAAGCAGGAGTGGGGATGGCTGATGTAAGAGAGATTGAAATCAATGGTCCCAGTGATTGAAACTGGAACGGTTTGCAAGTTCAACTCAGGGCCACACAGGGCCATGAGGTTGAGAATGATCTGGTTTAATATTGCATAGTCACCAGGGAGTGGGATGGAGTCAGTGGGGTCTGAAATGTAGGGTCTTCTTCCTTCCCAATATTCAATTGGCGTGAACTTCTATTCCTCCAATGGGATGATATTGTTCCTTTAAGAATTGTATTCATGTCATTGCGAGGGGTATGTTTTGAATTCAGCTGTTTTACACGGTGCCGATTTGTCTGCATCAGGCAGCTGACACAATGAGAATGAGGCTAGTGATTGATTTTTAGCCAGAGGTGTGGTTGTTTTAATCTGACTTCATGCCTTTTTGTTTATTTGGTTTTTCCCCTGGGGTTTCAGAGTCAGGTTTTGATTAGGTTAATTGACATGGGCAGCACAGTGGTACAGTGGTTAGCACTGTTGCCTCACAGTGCCAGGGACCCAAGTTCGATTCCCGGTTTGGGTCACAGTCTGAGTGCAGTTTGCACATTCTCCACGTGTCTGCGTGGATTTCCTCCGGGTGCTCTGGTTTCCTCCCACAGTCCAAAGATGTGCAGGTTAGGTGGATTGGCCATGCTAAATTCTCCTTGGAGAGACGAAGGATGAGAGGTGACCTGATAGAGGTGTACAAGATGTTGAGAGGTATAGATCGGGTGGATTCTCAGAGGCTTTTTCCCAGGGCTGAAATGGCTGCTACGAGAGGACACAGGTTTAAGGTGCTGGGGAGTAGGTACAGAGGAGATGTCAGGGGTAAGTTTTTCACTCAGAGGGTGGTGGGTGAGTGAAATCGGCTGCCGTCAATGGTGGTGGAGGCAAACTCGATGGGGTCTTTTAAGAGACTTCTGGATGAGTACATGGGACTTAATAGGATTGAGGGTTATAGGTAAGCCTATATATAGGCCTAGGTAGGTAGGGACATGACCAGCGCAACTTGTGGGCTGAAGGGCCTGTTTGTGCTGTAGTTTTTCCATGTTCTATGTTAAATTGCCCCTTAGTGCCAGTGGGACTAGCAGGGTAAATAAGTGGGGTTACGGGGATAGAGCGTGGGTGGGACTGTGGTCGGTGCAGGCTCGATGGGCCGAATGGCCTCTTCCTGTACTGTAGGATTCAATGATTCTATGACAGAGGCAGTCGTGTGTTAATGGGCGGAGCTAAGCTTACAGGGAAAAAGTAGTCAATGTTTGTCTGGATCTGAAAGAAGCAAGAAGTGTCTCTCTTTCTCTCTCTGGAGGCTGCTGGTCGGGGCTGTCAGGAGACAAGTGTCTCTCTCCAGGAGTGTTCAAGAAGCTCTAAGGCTGTTAATAAGTACAAACAGGTAGGCCTGAGGGTGTGCCGACTGATTTTGAAGAAGGGATTAAGAGGAATATTTCTAATAGAGATAGGTTAGCAGTTAAGAATTGTATCTTGTCATGTTTAAATATTGTTCAATTGTTAAACGTTAAGCTAATTCATTTGTCATAGTTAAACTGTGTTGTTTCAGTGAGGGAGCTGAGGCTGAGATATGTTACCTTCCACAGAGACTTGAAATATAATGCTGTCATCCTGGACATCACACAGGTACTCCCCCGAGTCTGTTGTCCGAGCGTCCAGTATCCGCAGTGACCGCACCGTTCCCTCCTTCCCGACGGATATCCTCTCGTTTCCCACCAGCTTTTCACCGTCCTTGTACCATTTGGCCACACTGTCCGAGCGAGACAGTTCACACTCGAGCGCAATGTCCTCGGAGGTCAGGTACTTGCGGTCTGTCTGCCCGTCAGCCAATCGGATGATCTTAACCGGTGGCTCTGCAGATAGAAGCAGCGGGTTGTTGGTTCAGCGGCAACTCAACAACAACAACTTGGAGATGGTGCTTGTGCGGGAACGCACACGGGGATAGCATGGAGCCGGCTTGATCTGGATCAACGAGTCACTATCAGACGCCACGGAGAAATGGAAGGGCGTGGGATCATAGCTCAACAGAATCCCAGTAGGACAATATTCCCAAACAATCACCAAATGTAGAGGAATATTGTGGATCGGGGCTTCACTGGGACAACATGGGCTGAGAGTAGGGTGAAGATTGGGATGAATACGACTTGGGGGTGAACCTTGCAGGAATTGGAAAGGGGGCAGGGTGAACTGGGATACGGCCCCAAACCAACAAAAGTGGTGAGAGGGGTTGACAGAGGCCGTTCTTCCCGCTCGCATCAGCAGGGCCAGAAAGTGGTCATCACATCAAACTCTGAGGGCGGAATGTTCCCCTCCCGCCCACCACGGGAATCGTAGCCAGGTCCGTTGGCCCGGAGGGGAGGGGGGGATTTCCGGCTTTGGGTCGAGCACGGCCAGAAAATCCCACCCAATGTCAGAAGGTTGTGGGTTCAAGACCCACTCCAGAGACTTGAGCACAGAAACCCAGGCTGGCACTCCCAGTGCAGTACTGAGGGAGTGCTGCACTGTCAGAGGTGCCGTCTTTCACATAAGGCAATAAACTGAGGCCCCAGTCTGACCTGTCGGGTGGATGTAAAAGATTTGAAGGATGAGCAGGGGAGTTCTCCCCAGTGTTCTGAAGCTGGTCGTTATCACACTGCTACCTGTGGGATCTTCCTGTGCACAGATTGGCTGCTATCTTTCCTATGTTACAACAGTGACTAAACTTTAAATGTATTTCATTGGCTGCAACCAATTTTGGGAGATCCACATGAGTGGTGCTATATAGATGAAGGTTTCTTTTATTCTTTTATACAGTCACTGCTAATTAATCCCTTTCCTGACCTTTTGATGTCCAGTCTTTGTCCTGTCTGGAAACTGGATCGAAGCAAGACCCCACAAGATGAGTCAGCTGAGGAATTGTTGGCCCCAACGACCTGGGACGAGGGAGGTGAAATATGAATTATCTTTGCAACTCGACTGGGGACTTACCGGAGACGGTCACTTCAAACTTGGTTGAGTCGTCCACTGCATCGCTCACGTACGTCCCTCGGTCCTCCATCGTAACCGGGCGAATAGTCAGCCTCCTCCACGCTCCGTCCACCTCCATCACGGACCTCTCACTCCTCTCTACCTCCACCCCATCCTTGTACCATCTCACCTCCACCTCGGGCCGCGAGAGCTCACACGAGAGGACAAGCTCACCACCGGTCAGCACGCTCTTCACCGCCGGGGAACTGTTGACGATTTTCACAGGAGGCTCTGGATCGTGAGAGAAAGAGCGAGAGAGAGGGAGAGAGGGTGAACGAGAAAGAGAGAGTTGGTGGAAGAGTTGGAGCAAGGCAGAGAAAGAAAGAACACGAGGGAGAGGAGAAAATAGAGGTAGAGGGAGAGAGGATAGAAAGAAGGAGGGATAGAATGAGACAGACAGGATGAAAGAGAGAGAGAGAGAGAGAGGCAGTGAGCAAGAGGGTAAAAGGAATCAGGGAGAAGGGGAGAGAAACAGAATGAGAAAGCGAGAGAAAAACAAGCAAAGGAAGACAGGTAGATACGGAGAGGCAGAGAGAGACAGAAAAAAAAAATGAGGTTGAGGAAGAGAGAAAGAGGGAGAGGCAAGAAAACATGGAGCAAGAAAGAAAGATGGAGGGAAAAAGGGAGAGATAAAGGTAGTAAATATGAAGTGAGAGTGAGAGTGAATGAAAGAGTGAATTATAATTACAGCAAAAAAGCTGCAGCGGGAATTATAAACCAATGAACAGTGACGGCTTTTCTCAGGTCGTTTAGCCTCTGTAACAAGGTTCGAGATCACACGGCAGCGACGGACAACCTGTGGCCTGGAGCCACATGCGGCCCACCTGGATTACAAGTCCGTCCGACCCACCAGACACTTTGTTGACTGTTCCCCACGCGCAGGGTTGTCACATTCCGCAGACTCCCGTCCACGCAGCCTTTTTCCTACTGAAATGACTGGCATGAAAAGCAAGGGTAGGTGAAGTGAGGCGCGCCTGCTGATTGCTCACAACACTGACCGAGGCCACTCCTACGGCCCACTCACTGGCATGGGTCACCCAACACTGCCACAGAGTGTGACCACTCGGCCCTGACATTCTGCTGGCTGTCTCCCGTCGTAACTCAGTGAAACCAGTGGGAATCCCGGGGACAATGATGTCAGTGGCAGAAAGTAACCATTGTTCTGGAGGTTGCACACAGACCGGGAGAATCCCAGAGGATTTCATGGTCATCGTGTTCGGAATGTGACATTTGGAGTGTGTCCTTTGGGGTCAATTTAGCTCAGTTGGCTAGACAGCGGATTCAGAGCGACACCAACAGCGTGGGTTCAATTCCTGTACCGGCTGAGGTTACTCATGAAGGTCCCACCTTTGCAAGCTTGCCCCTCGCCTGAGTTGTGGTGATCCTCAGGTTAAATCACCACCAGGCAGCTCTCTGCCTCAAAGAGGAGAACATCAATGGTCATCTGGGATTATGGTGACTTTATGTTACGTTACCTCTGGGGTGTGACCTCTGGGGTGTGACCTCTGGGACATGACCTCTGAAGTGTGAGGTCAGCGACCCAGGTCTAGGAAGTGAAATATGAAGCTTGTGTGCAGTTGACCAGGGACTCACCGGAGACGGTCACTTCAAACTTGACCGAGTCATCCACGGCATCGCACACGTACATCCCTCGATCCTCCATCGTAACCGAGCGGATTGTCAGCCTCCTCCGCGCTCCATCCACCTCCATCATGAACTTCTTGCTCCTCTCCACCTCCACCCCATCCTTGTACCATCTCACCTCCACTTTGGACCGTGAGAGCTCACACCAGAGGACAACATCACCACCGGTCAGCACGCTCTTCATCGCAGGGGAACTGTCGATGATTTTCACCGGAGGCTCTGGATCCAACACCGAGAAAGAGAGAGAAAGAGAAGAACAGAAAGAGAGACAGGAGGAGATACAGAAAGAGGTGAAAGTGTGTGCGAAAAAAGAGGGAGAGATGTGGATAGGGAGAAATAGAGAGAGAGAGATATAAATGGAGCAGATGAGAAACGTGAGCAAGGAAGATATGCAGAGAGAGTGCAACAGAGAGAGGAAAACACACAGAAAGGAAGAGAAAGATAGAGAGATATAGATGAAGACAGAAAGAAAGAAGGAACCAACAAGAGTGAGATAGCAAGAGAGGGGGAAGAGAATAGGGAGAGTTCAGGGAAGAGAGAGAAACAGAAACAGGAGAAAGAAAGAAATGGAGAGAGAACATGGAACAGACAGCAAGAACAATAGAATTATCAAAGGACAGAGAGAAAAAGAGAAAAGGAGAGGGAGAAATAGGGAAACAGAGGGAGAGTGAATGGGAGAATGAAAGAGAGAGAGTCACAATTACCTTGGAGAAGACGAAGGAGAAATAGAATTCTGTTGAAAACACGGAGCAGAGAAAATCCCAGTGACCCGTTTCAATATTACTACACAGAGAGTCTCGAACAATCCCTCCACACAGTGTTATCACTATCACTTGTCCAACAGTAAGAGTGGCTCTGTCACACTGCTCCAGGTAAGTTAGAGACACAGTGTTTAAATAACAAGAACAAAGAACAAAGACAATTACAGCACAGGAGCAGGCCCTTCGGCCCTCCAGGCCTGGACCGGCCATGCTGCCCGACTGAACTAAAACCCTCTATCCTTCCGGGGACCATATTCCTCTATTCCCAACCTATTCATGTATTTGTCCAGACGCCCCTTAAAACTCACTAATGTATCTGCTTCCACTACCTCCCCCAGCAGTGAATTCCAGGCACCCACCACCCTCTGTGTAAAAAACTTGCCTCATACATCTCATAGAGTCATAGAGGTTTACAGCATGGAAACAGGCCCTTCGGCCCAACTTGTCCATGCCGCCCTTATTTTTTTTTTAAAAACCCCTAAACTAATCCCAATTGCCCACATTTGGCCCATATCCCTCTATACCCATCGTACCCATGTAACTATCTAAATGCTTTTTAAAAGATAAAATTGTACCCACCTCTACTACTACCTCTGGCAGCTTGTTCCAGACACTCACCACCCTCTGTGTGAAAAAATTATCCCTCTGGACACTTTTGTATCTCTCCCCTCTCACCTTAAACCGATGCCCTCTAGTTTTAGACTCCCCTACCTTTGGGGAAAGATATTGACTATCTACCTTGTCTATGCCCCTCATTATTTTATAGACCTCCATAAGGTCACCCCTCAGCCTCCTACGCTCCAGAGAAAAAAGTCCCAGTCTATTCAGCCTCTCCTTATAACTCAATCCAACAAGTCCTGGTAGCATCCTAGTAAATCTTTTCTGCACTCTTTCCAGTTTAATAATATCCTTTCTATAATAGGGTGACCAGAACTATACACAGTATTCCAAGTGTGGCCTTACCAATGTCTTGTACAACTTCAACAAGACGTCCCAACTCCTGTATTCAATATTCTGACCAATGAAACCAAGCATGCTGAATGCCTTCTTCACCACTCTGTCCACCTGTGACTCCACTTTCAAGGAGCTATGAACATGTACCCCTAGATCTCTTTGTTCTGTAACTCTCCCCAATGCCCTACCATTAACTGAGTAAGTCCTGCCTTGGTTCAATCTCCCAAAATGCATTACCTCGCATTTGTCTACATTAAACTCCAGCTGCCATTCGTCAGCCCACTGGCCCAATTGATCAAGATCCTGCTGCAATTGGAGATAACCTTCCTCACTGTCCACCATGCCACCAATCTTGGTGTCCTCTGCAAACTTACTAACCATGCCTCCTATATTCTCATCCAAATCATGAATATAAATGACAAATAACAATGGACCCAGCACTGATCCCTGAGGCACACCACTGGTCACAGGCCTCCAGTTTGAAAAACAATTCTCTACAACCACCCTCTGGCTTCTGTCAAGAAGCCAATTTTGTATCCATTTAGATACCTCACCCTGGATCCTGTGAGATTTAACTTTATGCAACAACCTACCATGCGGTATCTCCTATAAACCTTGCCCCTCGCACCTTAAACCTGTGCCCCTGAGTAATTGACTCTTCCACCCTGGGAAAAAGCTTCTGACTATCCACTCTGTCCATGCCTCTCATAATCTTAAAGGGACATGATTGTTCCGGTGTACGCGTGACACACAATGTATCATCCTGGTCTCCTGTTCCTTTAAGGTCACTGATCCTATTCCGGTCAATGTGAATGGATGTTTAATCGTTGAGTAGATTCTGGAATGGGGTTGGTAAATATTTGGACGCTAAGGGAATTGAAGGGGATGGGGATTGGTTGGAAAGTTGGTTTAAGGTAGAGGATAGGCCATGATGACATTGAATGGCGGAGCAGAGTGATGGGCCAAATGGCCTTCTCCTGCTCCTATTTAGTAAGTTCTTATCCTGGGGTTAATTAAAGAGTAATTGCCTGTTCTCCAAACTGAGGAAAAACATCAGGAAATGACTGGCTTTCTGGATTTCCAGATGGTTTTGCCTCTGTAACAAGGAGTAAAGTCTGGGATGTGACTATTCAACCCTGAAATAGTTTAGACTTTCTCTTCCTCCCCGGTTGGAGCTCTGGATGAGAGCCACGGGATCCCAGAGGGAATGGGTTAATGTGTCAATGGGTCAAAGGCCAATGGGTCAAGGGCCAATGGCTCAAGGGTCAATGGGTCAAGGGTCAAGTGCTGGGGACTCACCGGAGACGGTCACTTCAAACTTGGCCGAATCGTCCACTGCATCGCACACGTACGTCCCTCGGTCCTCCATTGTAACCGAGCGAATGGTCAGCTTTCTCCACGATCCGTCCACCTCCACCATGGACCTCTCACTCCTCTCCACCTCCACCCCGTCCTTGTACCATCTCACCTCCGCCTCGGGCCGCGACAGCTCACACGAGAGGACAACCTCACCACCGATCAGCACGCTGCTCACCGCAGGGGAATTGTGGATGATTTTCACCGGAGGCTCTGGATCCAACAGCATGGAAGAGAGAGTGAGAAAGAGAGTGAGACAGAGGGAGAAAGAGAAAGTGAGAATTGTTGGAAGACAGTTGGAGAGAGGAAGAGAAAAAAAGTAGAGAGTAGAGAAAATGAGTGACACAAAGAGAGAGGATAGAAAGAGAGAGAGGAAGTGAATGAGATGAAGGGAGAGCGACAGAATGAGAGAGGGAGAAGGAAACAGAGAGATACAGGAGAGACAGAGAGGTAGAAACAAAGATGAGGTAGGGGAAGAGAGAAGGAGAGAGAGGCAATGAATGGAGCAAAAGAGGAATAGCAAAAGATAGAGAGAAAAAGCAAGAGATACAAAGTGATAAAGATCATTTATATGAAGTGAGAGGGAGAGTGCGGTAGAGAGTGAGTGAATGAGAGTGTTACAATTACAGCAAAAAAACTGACGTGGGAAATAAAAACCAATGAACAGTGACTGCTTTTCTCAGATTATTTTGCCTCTGTAACAGGGTTCGAGAGCACAGAGTGTGACCACTCGGCCCTGCGGACTGCCTTCCTGTCTCCCGTTGTAACTCACTGAAACCAGTCATTGACCCATTCCCTCTGCGATCCCTTAGCTCTCATCCAGAATGACGACAATGTGGAAAGTGACCATTTCTCTGGAGGTTATGCAGACACCAGGAGAATCCTGGTGAATTTCAGGATCATCGTGTCCGGGGTGTAACCTGTGGGGTTTGACCTTTGGAGTGTGATTTTTGTGGTGTGAGCTTTGGGGTGTGATTTTTGGGATGTGACCTTGGGTCATGGAGTCATACAGCACAGAAACAGACCCTTTGACCCACCATGTCTGTGCCAACTATGAAGTAGCTAATCCCACTTACCAAGCACCTCCCTACACTCTCTATACACCTGAAGGGTGTCCCCTGTTTTTAGTGCTCTATACCCCCCATGTACATCCTTCCTTTTCTTTATCCCTTGACATCCGGGGTTCCCTGGATCCCTGTATAGAACGTTGGTTCGGCCGCATTTGGAATACTGCGTCCAGTTCTGGTCGCCACACTACCAGAAGGACGTGGAGGCTTTGGAGAGAGTACAGAGGAGGTTTACCAGGATGTTGCCTGGTATGGAGGGGCTTGGTTATGAGGAGAGATTGGGGAAACTGGGGTTGTTCTCCTTGGAAAGACGGAGGATGAGGGGAGACTTAATAGAGGTGTATAAAATTATGAAAGGCATAGATAGGGTGAACGGTGGGAAGCTTTTCCCCGGGTCGGTGGTGACGTTCACGAGGGGTCATAGGTTCAAGGTGAAGGGGGGGAGGTTTAACACAGATATCAGAAGGACATATTTTACACAGAGGGTCGTGGGGGCCTGGAATGTGTTGCCGGGCAAGGTGGTGGAGGCGGACACACTGGGAACGTTTAAGACTTATCTAGACAGCTATATGAACGGAGTGGGAATGGAGGGATACAAAAGAGTGGTCTAGTTTGGACCAGGGAGCGGCGCGGGCTAATTGTTCTTTGTTTCTCGTTTCAAGGCTTCATTCTATGATCATCTTGCTGGTGCCAGTACAGAGCGAGACTGCGGATAGTTGGGAACCTGTCTCGGGGGCAGGGAATTCAGATGGTGTTCGTAAAGCAGAAGTGGAAATGAATAGGGTTGGGAAGCTTTTTCTGATCAGGGCCAGTGTGATCTCCTGGACTCGTTTCGATCGCCTCAGGGGGTCGGAGAGGAATTTCCCAGATTTTTTTTCCCCATATTGGCCCTGGGGTTTTCACTCTGGGTTTTCGCCTCTCCCTGGAGATCACATGGTCTGGAATGGGAGGGTGGGGGTGAGTTAATAGGTTGTGATGAACAAAGCATCGTAGCTGTGAGGGACAGCTCGGTGGATAGGATATTAGGATGTAGATAGGCTGGAAAATTGGGCGGGGATCCTGGATTCAGGATTCAATCTTGGACCGGGGAGCGGCGCGGGCTTGGGGGGCCGAAGGGCCTGTTCCTGTGCTGTATTGTTCTTTGTTCTTTGTTTGTTCTTGACTTGCCGCCCTTGCCTTCACTCTTGGAGGAACATATGTGGCCTTGAACTCTCACTATTTCACTTTTAAAAGACTCCCACTTTCCCAAACGTAGATTTCCCTGAAAATAGCTGCTCCCAGTCCACGTTTGACAGATCCTGTCTAATGATATTGAGATCTGTCTTCTCCCAATTCAGACACTTGCTTTCTGAATTATCCTTATCCCTTTCCAGAATGACTTTGAACCTTACCGAGTTATGGTCACTATTCCCAATATGCTCCCCCAATTACACTTTGACCACTTACCCAAATTCATTCCCTCAGATTAGGTCTAGAACTGCCCTATCCTGAGTAGAACTATCTATGTACGACACAAAAAACCTCTCCTGGATGCACTTTAAAAACTCCACCCTATCTATTCCTTTCACACTAAGGCGATTCCAGTTAATATTGGTGAAATTGAAATCCCCTCTTACTAAAATCCTATCCCTCTTACGCCTCTCTGTGATTTGCCAACATATCTGCTCCTCTATCGCCCTCTGGCTGTTGGGAGGCCCATCGTATAATCCCAGCAAAGTGATTGTCCTTTTATTTCTAAACTCCATCCATACGGCCTCATTTGAGGAGCCTCAGACATCCTCCCTCATTAAAGCAGTGATGATCTCCTTTATCAATAATGCAATGCCCCCTCCTCTCTTACATTCCCCCGTTCTATCAGACCTGAAACTTGGAATGTTGAGAAGCTTCTCCAGACCTTCTTTCAACCATGTCTCAGTGATTGCAACAATATCATATTTCCCTTGCTAATCAATGCTCCAGGTTCATCTACCAGACAGACTCCTGTGTTAAAATAGATGCATTTAGTCTTCCAATCCTCCCATGTGCCTTACCATGCCCATGTCTTCTCTGCCTGCTGGACTTTCCTAGTTTTGTTTCTACTATTTGACTGAACTTTGCTCCCAAATGTACTTCTAGTCTGTGTCCCTTCCCCCTGCCAAATTAGTTTAAAACCTCCCACACAGCGCGAGCATACCTCCCAGCAAGGATTTTGGGTTCCTCTGTGTGACCTTTGCAGTGTAACATTTGGCATGTGACCTCTGCTGTGTGACCTCTGCAGAGGGAAGTCAGTGACCCTGGTCTAGGAAGTGAAATACAAAGTTTGTGTGCAGTTTGACTGGGGACTCACCGGAGACGGTCACTTCAAACTTGACCATATCGTCCACTGTGTCGCACGCGTACGTCCCTCTGTCCTCCACTGTAACTGAGCAGATTGTCAGCCTCCTCTGCGCTCCATCCACCTCCATCATGGACCTCTTGTTCCTCTCCACCTCCACCCCATCCTTGTACCATCTCACCTCTGCCTCGGGCCGCGAGAGCTCACACGAGAGGACAACCTCATCACCGGTCAGCACGCTCTTCACCGCAGGGGAGCTGTCGACGATTTTCACCGGAGGCTCTGGATCCAACATCATGGAAGAGAGAGAGAGAAAGAGAGAGAGAGAAAGAAAAAGGAAGAAGATACAAAGAGATAGTGAGAGAAAGAAACAGGAAGAGATATAGAGAGAAGGCAAGGAAGATATAGAGAGCAGAGAAAAGGCAATGGAGAGAAACATTGCGAGAGCAGGAGAGAAATAGAAAGACAGCGAGAGGGAAAGGAAATAAATGTGGAGTGAGATATTAAGACAAAGAAGAGAATGAGAGAGAGAAAGAGAGAGATTATCAGAGAGGAAGAGAAAGAAAAAGGCAGACAAAGAGTGAGATAGAGAAGCAGAGATAGAGGAAGAGGGAAATGGAGAGAGAACATGAAACGGAAAGTGAGATTCAAATAACAATAAGAAAAGATGAGGAGTTGCCGGCGTTGGACTGGGGTGGGCACAGTAAGAAGCTTCACAACACCAGGGTAAAGTCCAACAGGTTTATTTGGAATCACAAGCTTTCGGAGCTGTGGTGAACCATAGTTGGTTACCACTATGAGTGCTGAGCCATGGATTGTCAGCACTATGGGGGTTTGTAGATATGTTACTGTAGTTACTGTTGGTGTTAGGGTTGGGCTGTTCTACCTGTTGATATTGTTCTGTGGTACACTCCAGTTGGCTCCGCCTACCAGGGGAAGCATAAAGGTCACTGCACTGTCTGGAGACCCTTTAGTCTGGGATTGTATCGTATATAGTGTGCTCCATTCTTGTCAGTAATAAACGCCTTTATTTCCCGGGTACAATCTAGCCTCCCGAGTGATTTAATCGCGCATCAGGAGCGCTGCCCCTTCATTACTCACCTGATGAAGGAGCAGTGCTCCGAAAGCTCGTGATTCCAAATAAACCTGTTGGACTTTAACCTGGTGTTGTGAGACTTCTTAGTAAGAAAAGAGACAGAGTCATAGAGGTTTACAGCATGGAAACAGGCCCTTCGGCCCAACTTGTCCATGCCACCCTTTTTTTTAAAAAACCCCTAAGCTAATCCCAATTGCCCGCATTTGGCCCATATCCCTCTATACCCATCGTACCCATGTAACTGTCTAAATGCTTTTTAAAAGACAAAATTGAACCCGCCTCTACTACTACCTCTGGCAGCTTGTTCCAGGAACGGTAGCACAGTGGTTAGCACTGCTGCTTCACAGGTCCAGGGACCTGGGTTCGATTCCCAGCTTGGGTCACTGTCTGTGTGGAGTTTGCACATTCTCCTCGTGTCTGCGTGGGTTTCCTCCGGGTGCTCCGGTTTCCTCCCACAGTCCAAAGATGTGCGGGTTAGGTTGATTGGCCATGCTAAAATTGCCCCTTAGTGTCCTGAGATGTGTAGGTTAAAGGGATTAGCGGGTAAATATGTGGGGATATGGGGGTAGGGCCTGGGTGGCATTGTGGTTGGTGCAGACTCGATGGGCCGAATGGCCTCTTTCTGCACTGTAGGGTTTCTACCCTCTGTGTGAAAAAATTGCCCCTCTGGACACTTTTGTATCTAAGAGAAAATAAAAAGGTAAAGAAAAGGAGTTACTGTGGCGAATATGAAGCAGGAATAGAATTCAGATGGAAACATGAAAGGGGAGGAAATCCCAGAGACCCATTTCCGATGTATATACACCGAGCGCCCCCGAGTAATCACTCCACACAATGTTATCACCACCGTTTGTGCGCCTGTCACTCTGTCACACTGCTGGGGGTAAGCTAGTGACAAGGTGTTTAAAGGGACAGGAACATTCTCATGTGTGACAAATGCTGTATTAGATCTGAAAACACAGTGTTAGTTTTCACTTGTACACTGACGACCCCCAGTTCCACCTCCCCACCACCTCTCTCCATCTCTCCACTTTATCACACTGCTTGTCCGACATCCAGCACTGGAGGAGCAGACGTTTGCTCCAATTAAATACCAGGAAGACTGGAGCCATTGTTATAGTCCCTGCAAAAAAACTTCATTTCCCAACTACCCAATCACTAGTGACATGGCTGAATCCCCACTATCAACTTTCCGAGGGTTACCATTGAAACTGGACTAGTCATATGAATGCTACCAGAGGAGCTCAGAGGCTGGGAACTCTGCAGTGAGTAACTCACCTCCTGACTCCCCAAAGCCTGTCCACCATCTACAAGGCGCAAGTCAGGGGTGTGATGAAATACTTGCTTGGATGGATACAGCTCCAACAACACTCAAGAAGATCAACACCATCCAGGACAAAACAGTCATTTGATTGCCACTGCATCCACCATCTTCAACAGTCACTCCCTCCACCACCGGCGCACAGTGACAGCAGGATGCACCATCTCCAAGATGCACCATCTCCAAGATGCACCACACTGCCTCACCAAGGCTCCTTAGATAGCACCTTCCAAACCCAATACCATTACTGTCTAGAAGGACAAGGGCAGCAGCTACCTGGAAACACCACCACCTGGAGCTTCTCCTCCAGTACTCACCATCCTGACTTGGAAATATATAGGCCATTCATTCACTGTCGCTGGGACAAATTCCTGGAACTCCCCTCCCTAACAGCACTGTGGGTGTACCTACGCCACATGAATAGCGGCGGTTCAAGAAGGCAGCTCACCACCAGCTTCTTAGGGGCAATTAGGGATGGGCAATAAATGCTGGACGAGCCAGAGACACCCACATCCCAATAAATGAATAAAAACAAACCCTCCAAGATCTCTGCTCTTCTCCGTTTCTGACCTCTAGACCATTCCTGATTCTAATCACTGCACCACGAGTGGCTGTGCCTTCAATTACCGAAAACCGGGACATGACTTCTTGTTTTGCCTCTGGATGTGACAATTCATCCCTGAAATAGTTTGGACTTCCTCTTCCTCTCCGTTTGGAGCTCTGATTTGATTTGGATTTATTTGTCACGTGTATTAACATACAGTGAAAGTATTGTTTCTTGCGCGCTACACAGACAAAGCATACCGTTCATAGAGAAGGAAAGGAGAGAGTGCAGAATGTAGTGTTACAGTCACAGCTAGGGTGTAGAGAAAGATCAACTTAATGCGAGGTAGGTCCATTCAAAAGTCTGACGGCAGCAGGGAAGAAGCTGTTCTTGAGTCGGTTAATCCGTGACCCCAGACTTTTGTATCTTTTTCCCGACGGAAGAAGGTGGAAGAGAGAATGTCCGGGGTGCGTGGGGTCCTTCATTATTCTGGCTGCTTTGCCGAGGCAGCAGAAAGTGTAGACAGAGTCAATGGATAAGGCTGGTTTGTGTGATGGACTGGGCTACATTTGTAGTCTCATCTCTGGATGAGAGCCACGGGATCCCAGAGGGAATGGATCAATGGGTCAATCGTTCAGGGGTCATGTGTCAATGGGTTAATGGGTCAATGGGACAATGGGTCAGGGGTCAATGGGTAGCGGTCAATGGGTCACGTGCAGCTTGACTGGGGACTCACCGGAGACGGTCACTTCAAACTTGGCCGAATCATCCGCTGCGTTGCACACATACGTCCCTCGGTCCTCCATTGTAACCGAGCGAATGTTCAGCCTCCTCCATGTTTTGTCCACCTCCATCATGGACCTCTTGCTCCTCTCCACCTCCAACCCATCCTTGTACCATCTCACCTCCGCCTCGGGCCGCGACAGCTCACATGAGAGGACAACCTCATCACCGGTCAGCACGCTCTTCACTGCAGGGGAACTGTTGATGATTTTCACCGGAGGCTCTGGATCCAACACCATGGAAGAGAGAGGGAGGGGAAAGGGTAAGAAAGAATGGTGGAGAGAGTGGGAGGGAGAGGAAGACAATAGAGGAAGAACGAAAAAGAGAGGAGAGAAATAAAAAGAATGTGAGAAAGAGGAGAGATAGAAAGAGAGGGGCAGAGTGGTATAATGAGATATGGATGAGCAAAAGAGAGTTAGAATCATTATGGCACAGAGAGTGGCCATTCGGCCCATTGAGACCATTCCAGAGAAGGAAGGAAGAGAGGCACGAGCAGATAGAGAGTAGAAGAAAGTGAAAGAGAGAGACAGAGAGAAATGGAAAAGAATGGAGAAAAATAAATTAGACACAACTGGAAGCTTCAAGAACAAAATATCAAATGCCGAAGATTCCCACCAGCCGTGTCCCATCTTTTAACTGATCAAGCATTGGGAGATGGGAGTTCTTTTCTCTCCTTCCCCCCTGCCTTGTCAGCCTGCTATCAAGCACCGTTTTAACTCTATCCCTCGGGCTGTGAGTGAGACTGTGTGTGTGGTCTTTCTAGTTGGGACCCTCAAGCTGCCCACCCCCCTTCAGTGACCTCACCTGATACACTGACATCGAAGGATACAGCTTTGTCCGCTGCCGTGCAGACGTACTTCCCGCTGTCGCTCCTGGAGCCTCTGAGGATCACCAGCCTCCTGAGGGTCCCCTCGGCCTCCAACGTCACCCCCTGGCCTTCCTCCAGCTCCTGACCGTCCTTGTACCATTTCACCGGTGTGTCCGCTTGGGAAGTCTCACACCGCAGCACCACTGGCTCACAGCTCAGGTACTCACCCTGAGCGCCATCCTCAAGGGCTCTCAACACCGCCGGAGGCTCTGAAGGTAAAAGGAAGAAAGAACTTAGGAACAGGAGGAGGCCATTCAGCCCCTCAAGCATTTTAAAGAGAAACAGAAGGAGGTTATTTTCCCCTAGAACTTGTTTCCTGGTACACAGGAACAGGAGGAGGCCATTCAGTCCCTCCATCTATTACACAGGAACAGGAGGAGGCCATTCAGCCCCTCCATCTATTACACAGGAACAGGAGGAGGCCATTCAGCCCCTCCATCTATTACACAGGAACAGGAGGAGGCCATTCAGCCCCTCCATCTATTACACAGGAACAGGAGGAGGCCATTCAGCCCCTCCATCTATTACACAGGAACAGGAGGAGGCTATTCAGTCCCTCCATCTATTACACAGGAACAGGAGGAGGCCATTCAGCCCCTCCATCTATTACACAGGAACAGGAGGAGGCCATTCAGCCCCTCCATCTATTACACAGGAACAGGAGGAGGCCATTCAGTCCTTCCATCCATTACACAGGAACAGGAGGAGACCCTTCAGCCCCTCCAGTAATTTCCACAGGATCAGGGAGGGATCTATTCAGCCCCTCAGGCCTCACACACAGAAGCAGGAGAGGGCCATTCAGCCCCTCCAGCCTGTTTCACAAAAACACAAGGAGGCCATTCAGCCCTTCAAGCTGGTTACCTAGGGACAGGAGGAGGCCAATCAGCCCCTCAGGCCTGTTGTGTCGTTCAGTTAGATCATGGCTGAACTCCATTGTAAGTCCAATTGTTTCTGGAGGCCTTACTGAATTTACAAAGAAAAATCCGTTCCTCTCAAACTTTCATTTCTATAGCACCTTTAACCACCTCCAAACACTTTACAATCACCTGCTTTCCAAAGTGTAGTCATTTCATTATTGAACACATGGCGGCCAATGTTTGCACAGGAAGATCCCACAAACAGCAATGTGATGAGGATGAAATTATCTGTTTATCTGACGTTGGTTGAGGAATAAAGATTGGCCTCAGGTCACCGGGAGGAACTCCCCTGCTCCTCTTTGCGGTGCCACCCCTAAGTACGTCCACCTGAGAGTTCTTTGAGGTGGTCTCAGCCAGGGTAGATAGAGGGGAACCAATCGATGTCGTATATTTGGATTTTCAAAAGGCAATTTGATAAGATGCCACATGAAAGTCTGCTACCCAAGATAGGAGCTCATGGTGCTGGAGGTAATATTCTGGTATGGATAATGGATTGGCTAACTAGCAGGAGGTAGCAAGTAGCGATAAGGGAGTCTTTCTCAAGTTGGAGGGAGTGGAGTGTCACAGGGTTCAGTGCTGGGACTGCAGCTCTTTACAATTTATATTAATGATTTGGAGGAAGGAACCGAGTGTACTAATGTTATTTGATTTGATTTATTATTGTTACATGTATTAACATGCAGTGAAAAGTATTGTTCCTTGCGCGTTATACGGACAAAGCATACCGTTCATAGAGAAGGAAAGGAGAGAGTGCAGAATGTAGTGTTACAGTCATAGTTAGGGTGTAGTAAGTCCATTCAAAAGTCTGACAGCAGCAGGGAAGAAGCTGTTCTTGAGTCGGTTGGTACGTGACCTCAGACTTTTATATCTTTTTCCTAACGGAAGAAGGTGGAAGAGAGAATGTCCGGGGTGCGAGGGGTCCTTGGATATGCTGGCTGCCTTGGACAAATTTGTGGACGATACAAAGGTGGGAGGGAAGGCAGGTTGTGAGCAGGATATAAATCATTCACAGAGAGATACTGGCAGTTTAAGGGAGTGGGCAAAAAGTTGGCCAATGGAATTCAATGTGGGAAAATGTGAGATTATTCATTTTGGAAGAAAGAATGAGGAGGTGGATTATTATTTAAACGGAGAGAGGCTGCAGGAAGCCGGAGCACAAAGTGACTTGAGGGGGGTCCCTGTTCCTGAAACCCAGGAAGCTAGCAGACAGGTGCAGGAGGTAATAGGGGAGGGGAATGAAATACTGGCTTTTATTCCAAGGGGGCTGGAGTACAGCAGTGAAGAGGTGTTGCTGCAACTGTACAAGGTGCGAGTGAGGCCACATTTACAATACCGTGCACAGTTATGGTCCCTTTATTTAAGGAAAGATATCTTATCATTGGAGGCGGTACAGAGGAGGTTTACAGGATGATCCCGGGTATGGAGGGATTGCCCTATGGGGAAAGATTAAACAGGTTGGGTCTGTCCCCCTTGGAGTTGAGAAGAATGAGAGATGATATGATTGAAACAGATCAGATTCTTAGCGGGTGAGACTGGGTAAATGTCGGGAGGATGTTTCCACTCAGGGGAGAGTGTGGGACCAGAGGACAGAGTCACAGAATAACGGGGGCTCATTTAGGATGGACTTGAGGAAGAATTTCCTCTCTCAGAGAGTGGAGAATCTTTGGAATTCTTTCCCGCAGGAAGCTGTGGAGGTCGAGTCCTTGAACATTCCCAAGGCCGAGATCGATAGGTTTATAATCAGTCGGGGAATTAAGGGTTATGGAGATAAGGCAGGAAAGTGGACTTAGTGAGTGTTAGATCAGCCATGAACTTATTAAATGTTGGAGCAGGCTCGAAGGGCTGAATGGCCTCCTCCTGTTCCTATTTCCTATGGTCTTATCTGAGACAGCAGGTAGGGCCTGAGATTAATGTCTCATGCAAAACATGGCACAACAGATAGTGTGGCACTCCCTTAGCACTGACCCTCTGACAGTGCAGCACTCACTCAGTACTGACCCTCTGACAGTGCGTCACTCCCTCAGCACTGACCCTATGACAGTGCAGCACTCCCTCAGTACTGACCCTCTGACAGAGGGGCACTCCCTCAGTATTGACCCTCTGACAGAGGGGCACTCCCTCAGTACTGACCCTATGACAGTGCAGCACTCCCTCAGCACTGACCCTCTGACAGTGTGGCACTCCCTCAGTACTGACCCTCTGACAGTGCGGCACTCCCTCAGCACTGACCCTCTGACAGTGCGGCACTCCCTCAGTACTGACCCTCTGACAGTGCGGCACTCCCTCAGTACTGACCCTCTGACAGAGGGGCACTCCCTCAGTATTGACCCTCTGACAGAGGGGCACTCCCTCAGTACTGACCCTCTGACAGAGGGCACTCCCTCAGTACTGACCCTCTGACAGTGCAGCACTCCCTCAGTACTGACCCTCTGACAGTGCAGCACTCCCTCAGTACTGACCCTCTGACAGTGCAGCACTCCCTCAGTACTGACCTTCTGACATTGCAGCACTCCCACAATACTGACCCTCTGACAGTGCAGCACTCCCTCAGCACTGACCCTCTGACAGTGCGGCACTCCCTCAGTACTGACCCTCTGACAGTGCGGCACTCCCTCAGCACTGACCCTCTGACAGTGCGGCACTCCCTCAGTACTGACCCTCTGACAGTGCAGCACTCCCTCAGCACTGACTCTCTGACAGTGCGGCACTCCCTCAGTACTGACCCTCTGACAGTGCGGCACTCCCTCAGTACTGACCCTCTGACAGTGCAGCACTCCCTCAGCACTGACCCTCTGACAGTGCGGCACTCCCTCAGCACTGACCCTCTGACAGTGCGGCACTCCCTCAGCACTGACCCTCTGACAGTGCGGCACTCCCTCAGTACTGACCCTCTGACAGTGCGGCACTCCCTCAGCACTGACCCTCTGACAGTGCGGCACTCCCTCAGTACTGACCCTCTGACAGTGCAGCACTCCCTCAGTACTGACCCTCTGACAGTGCGGCACTCCCTCAGTACTGACCCTCTGACAGTGCGGCACTCCCTCAGTACTGACCCTCTGACAGTGCGGCACTCCCTCAGCACTGACCCTCTGACAGTGCGGCACTCCCTCAGTACTGACCCTCTGACAGTGCAGCACTCCCTCAGTACTGACCCTCTGACAGTGCGGCACTCCCTCAGTACTGACCCTCTGACAGTGCGGCACTCCCTCAGTACTGACCCTCTGACAGTGCGGCGCTCCCTCAGTACTGACCCTCTGACAGAGGGACACTCCCTCAGTACTGACCCTCTGACAGAGGGACACTCCCTCAGTACTGACCCTCTGACAGAGGGACACTCCCTCAGTACTGACCCTCTGATAGAGGGACACTCCCTCAGTACTGACCCTCTGACAGAGGGACACTCCCTCAGTACTGACCCTCTGATAGAGGGACACTCCCTCAGTACTGACCCTCTGATAGAGGGACTCTCCCTCAGTACTGACCCTCTGACAGAGGGACACTCCCTCAGTACTGACCCTCTGACAGAGGGACACTCCCTCAGTACTGACCCTCTGACAGAGGGACACTCCCTCAGTACCGCACTGGAGTGGGTCTTGAACCCACAACATTGTCGTTCTGACTGTTCACAGGTGATGCACCTAATTTCATTCTCAAATTACCCCAAAGCTCTCCACCCCCAACACGGAATCTCATTGGAGCAACGCGAGTTATTGTGGCGGGGGGGGAGGGGGGGGGGGGGGGGGGGCGTGAGGGGGGGGCGTGGGGGGGGGGGCGTGAGGGGGGGCGGGGGGAGGGGGGGGCGGGGGGGGGAGGGGCGTGAGGGGGGGGCGTTGGGGGGGGGCGTGAGGGGGGGTGCGTGAGGGGGGGGGCGTGAGGGTGGCGGGGGGGCAGGGGGGGGAGGGGCTGGATAGTTACTGACCCTTCACCGTGATGTCATAAAAGATTGAATCATCTCCAGCATCACAAACGTATTCTCCAGAATCTTCCCTTCCGGCCGTCCGGATAATCAGACTCCTGTGGACTCCATGTGACTCCATCGTGATATTCCCGCTTTCCTCAATTTCCAATCCATCCTTGTACCAGGTCACGTCAGCGTTCGGGCGGGAAAGCTGACAGGTCAGCACTATCCGCTCGGAAACCAGATATTCCCCCTTGGTGTCGTCTGCACTGTTCACGATGCTCACCGGAGATTCTGAAAGAGACAGAGAAGATCTGACAGAAATACTGTGCAAAAGCCAAACTGTGCAGCTAACGCTCCCCCCCCAAATCCCTCAGTTAATGGTGTCTCCCCCTCAATCCCTCAGTTAATGGTGTCTCCCCCCTCAATCCCTCAGTTAATGGTGTCTCCCCCCTCAATCCCTCAGTTAATGGTGTCTCCCCCCTCAATCCCTCAGTTAATGGTGTCTCCCCCCCCCACTCCATCAGTTAATGGTGTCTCCCCCCTCAATCCCTCAGTTAATGGTGTCTCCCCCCCTCACTCCATCAGTTAATGGTGTCTCCCCCCTCAATCCCTCAGTTAATGGTGTCTCCCCCCCCTCACGCCCTCAGTTAATGGTGTCTCCCCCCTCAATCCCTCAGTTAATGGTGTCTCCCCCCCCTCACGCCCTCAGTTAATGGTGTCTCCCCCCCTCAATCCCTCAGTTAATGGTGTCTCCCCCCCTCACTCCCTCAGTTAATGGTGTCTCCCCCCTCAATCCATCAGTTAATGGTGTCTCCCCCCCCTCACTCCCTGGGTTAATGGTGTCTCCCCCCTCACTCCATCAGTTAATGGTGTCTCCCCCCCTCACGCCCTCAGTTGAGGTAGTGACACAGTGGTATTGTCACTGGACTAGTCATTCAGAGACCCAGGGTAATGCTCTGTGGACCTGGGTTCGAATCCCACCATGGCAGATGGTGATATTTGAATTCAATAAAAATCTGGAATTAGAATCTAAAGATGACCATGAAACCATTGTTGATTGGTTGTAAAAACCCATCTGGTTCACTAATGTCCTTTAGGGAAGGAAATCTGCCGTCCTTACCTAGTCTGGCCTACATGTGATTCCAGAGCCACAGCCAATGTGGTTAACTCTCTAATTCCCTCACGGATGGGCAATAAATGCTGACCCAGCCAGCGACGCCCATGGCCTATAAACAAATAACTCCCCCAGTTAATACTGTCACTCCCTCCGTTAATGCTCTCACTCTCCCTCAATCCCTCAGTTAATGCTGTTTACTATTAAGTATAAAGTTTTAAAGTTTATTTATTAGTGTCATTACATTAACACTGCAATGAAGTTACTGTGAAAATCCCCTAGTGGCCACACTCTGGTGCCTGTTCGGGTAACACTGAGGGAGAATTTAGCACAGCCAACGCACCCTAACCAGCACGTCATTCAGACTGTGGGAGGAAACCGGATCACCCTGAGGAAACCCACGCAGACATGAGGAGAATGTACAGACTCTGCATAGACCCAAGCCGGGAACCGAACACGGGGCCCTTGGCACTGTGAGGCAGCAGTGCTAACCACTGTGTCACCGTGCCGACCCATCATATTTGATTGGTATGGATTCAGAGAAAAGTAAGCAAACTGTAGAAGTTACTGGAACTGAAATAGCTGTGAGCGTGGAGCAGACAGTTGAAAGTAGTGTGAATGAGTCCTTGTTACTCATGTTTCAGCCGGTGCATCTCTGCATAGCCCTGAGGCATCGGAAACAGATCAATAAAGAGGGGGAAAGCTCTGGAGGTGTTCACAGAATCACAGAATTGTTACAGTGCAGAAGGAGGCCATTCAGTCCATCATGTCTGCCCCGGCTCTCCAAACGAGCATCATGACTCAGTGCCGTTCCCCCGCCTTTTCCCCGTATCCCTGCACATTGTTTCTAATCGAATAACCCCCTAACCCCCTCTTGAATGCCTCGATTGAACCTGCCTCCATCACACTTCCAGGCAGCGCATTCCAGACCCCAACCACTCGCCGTATGGAAAAGTTTTTCTCACGTCACATTTAGTTCTTTTACAAATCACTTTAATCTGTGCTCCCTCTCGTTCTCGATTCTTTCACGAGCGGGAACCGTTTCTCCCTCTCCGCTCTGTCCAGACAACTCATGATTATGAACATCTCTATCAAATCTCCTCTTAGCCGCCTTCTCTCCAAGGAGAACAGTCCCAACCTCTCCAATCGATCCTCATAACTGAAGTTTCTCATCCCTGGAACCATTCTTGTAAACCTCTTCAGCACTCGCTCCAATACATTCACATCCTTCCTATAGCGCGGCACCCAGAACTGTACACAACATTCCAGCTGAGGTCTAACTAGTGTCTTGTGTAAGTTCAGTGTATCCTCCTTGCTCTTGCACTCTGTGCTTCTATTAATAAAGCCCAGAATACTATAAGCTTCATTAACTGCTCTCTCCACCTGTCCTGCCACCTTCAGTGATCTATGCACAGATACACCCAGCTCCCTCACTTTTTGGGAACTGTACCTTCTATTTTATATTGTCTCTCCATGTTCTTCTGACCCAGATGAAACACAGTGAGGACCAAAATGATTTCAAAGTAAGGACGAGAATTTGGAAATCAGGTTGTTGTGGGGCTGAATGTGTCGGTGAGTGAGCAGAGCAGATAAAGGGGAGCTTGCGTGAGTTGGGATATGGGCAGCAATGTGTACGTTCGCACATGAAGCTCGGCAAATTGGAGAAAGCAGCAGGTAGATTTGGACTCAGGTCTCAGAGGGAGGGAGGAAACCAACAGGGAAATGACACAATCTTCACCCTCAGAATCATCGAATAAAATCATAGAATCCCCACAGCGCAGAAGGAGGCCACTCGGCCCATCGAGTCTGCACCGATCACAATCCCAGCCAGGGCCCTATCCCCATAACTCCATGTATTTACCCTAGCTAGTCCCACTGACACTAAGAGGCAATTTAGTATGGTCAATCCACCTAACCTGCACATCCTTGGAGTGTGGGAGGAAACCGGAGCACCCGGAGGAAACCCACGCAGACACGGGGAGAATGTGCAAACTCCACACAGACAGTGACCCAAGGCCGGAATTGAACGGGTCCCTGGTGCTGTGAGGCAGCAGTGCTGACCACTGTGCCACTGTGCCGCTTGTTCATCGAAGCTTACAACTCAACCCAAGACCATTCAGCCCACTGTGTCTGTGCTAGCTCCATGAGCGAGCCATCCAATTAGTCCCACTCATTTCCCTGTTCTTACCCCATAACCTTGTAAATTTGACCCCATCAAGTATGTATCCAATTCCCTTTTGAAAGTTCCTGTTGATTCTGCTTCCGCCGCCCTTTCAGGCAGCACCTTCCAGATCACAACAACTCACTGAGTAAAAGAAAATCTTCATCGCTGCTGGTTATCTTCAATCTGTGTCCCTCTGATCACTGACCCTCCTGCCAGTGGAAACAGTTTCATTTTATTTATTTTATCAAAAACCCCACATGATTTTGAAAGCCTCCTGTTAACCTCTCTCCTCTAAGGAGAACAACCCCAGCTTCGCCAGTGTCTCCACTCTAACTGAAGTCATAGAATCATAGAATCCCTACAGTATTGAAGGAGGCCATTCGGCCCATCGAGTCTGTGCTGACCACAATCCCACCCAGTCCCTATTCCCTTAGCCCCACATATTTGCCCAGCTAATCCCCCTGACACTAAGGGGCAATTTAACATGGCCAATCCACCTAACCCGCACATCTTTGGACTGTGGGAGGAAACCGGAGGAAACCCACGCAGACACGGGGGGAATGTGCAAACTCCACATAGACAGTGACCCAAGCCAGGGATCGAACCCAGGTCTCTGGCGCTGTGAGGCAGCTGTGCTAACCATTGTGCTACCGTGTTGCCCAATCCCTTGTTCCTGGTACCATTCTAATAAACCTCCTCCGCACCCTCTCTCCAACGCCGTGTCTCACTGCAGGAGATTCTGCTCAGAGCTAAACTCTTCAATACTTGTGATCCATTCGGAAACATTCGCAGACAGTTGGCATGTGAGGAATGCCCGACGCTACAACTTAAACAAGAGAGGACAAGTGAGTTCCAGAAACCATGAATTCTTGTCTGAAGTGTTATAAATGACATTACAAGCACAGTGAACAGCTGCCAACAGAGATAGCTGCTGTGGAGAGGCAGATTCTGTGTAAGTTGCTATTCAGGGCCCATTACTGCACTGCATATCAGGTTACTTAAGAACATAAGCATTCTGAGAACCAGTACGCACCACTCGACCCCAGACAACCCCACGCCACTGCCTCTTCACCTGATTCCTCAACCCTTTCATATCTTCAGAAACAAGCCACTGTTCCCTGGTTTGACTACACTGTCCTCCGTCCATCCCAGCTGATATATTAAACAATGTGTCACTCGATCGGCCATGGGTCTGAGTCCCCCTGCAGAGACTGCAGCACAAGATCCAGACTGATAGTCTGGGCACCTGTATTGTTTGATTTGGTTTGATTTGATTTATTATTGTCACGTATTGGTATACAGCGAAAAGTATTGTTTCTTGCGCGCTATACAGACAAAGCATACCGTTCATAGAGAAGGATAGGAGAGAGTGCAGAATGTAGTGTTACAGTCATAGCTAGAGTGTAGAGAAAGTTCAACTTAATGCGAGGTAAGTCCATTCAAAAGTGTGACAGCAGCAGAGAAGTTGTTCTTGAGTCGGTTGGTACGTGACCTCAGACTTTTGTATCATTTTCCCCATGGAAGAAGGTGAAAGAGAAAATGTCTGGGGTGCATGGGGTTAATTATGCTGTCTGCTTTTCCAAGGCAGCGGGAAGTGTAGACAGAGTCAATGGATGGGAGGTTGGTTTGTGTGATGGATTGGGCTACATTCACGACTTTTTGTAGTTTCTTGCGATCTTGGGCAGAGCAGGAGCCATAATTTCCAACATCTCAAATCAAATCTCCCCTCATCCTCCTCAGTTTTTTAAAAATTAATTTGTGGGACGTGGGCGTTGCTGCCTGGCCAGCATTTATTGCCCATCCCTAGTTGCCCTTGTTCAGAGGGCAGTTGGGAGTCAACCGCATTGCTGTGGCTCTGGAGTCACATGTAGGCCAGACCGGGTAAGGATGGCAGATTTCCTTCCCTAAAGTGAACTAGATGGGTTTTTCCGACAATCGACAATGGTTTCATGGTCATCAGTAGGTTCTTAATTCCAGATTTTTTTTTCTGAATTTAATTCGAATTTCACCATCTGCCGTGGTGGGATTCGAACCCAGGTCCCCAGAACATTGGCTGAGCTTCTGGATTAACAGTCTAGCGATAATACCGCTAGGCCATCGCCTCCCCCTGTTCCAAAGAAACAACCCCAGCCAATCCAATCTTTCCTTATAGCTGCAATTTTCCAGTTCTGGCAACATCCTCATGAATCTCCTCTGTACCCTCACTAAAGCAATGTCATCCTTTCTGTAATGAGGCGACCAGAACTACACACAGTGCTCAAGTTGTGGTCTAACTAATAATGTTGTATATAATTCCAGCATAACCTCCCTGAATCACTCGGCACTCCCTCGGTACGAGTCCAAAGGATCCACTGAAGATTATCTGCCCAGCTGCGCCTTAGATCCTCAACTTCCTGACTCAGAGGGTGGAGCAAACTGAGATATTCTGCTCCAACATTACAGGACACAACGGTGGCCCAGTGGTTAGCACTGCTGCCTCACAGCCCAGGGACCCGGGTTCGATTCCCGACCTGGGTCACTGTCTGTGTGGAGTCTGCACATTCTCCCCGTGTCTGCGTGGGTTTCCTCCGGGTGCTCCGGTTTCCTCCCGCACTCCAAAGATGTGCGGGTTAGGTGAGTTGCCCAGACTAAATTGCCCCTTGGAGTCAGGGGAACCAGCTAGGGTGAAAGCAAGGGGTTATGGGGATAGGGCCTGGGTGGGATTGTGGTCGGTGCAGACTCAATGGGCTAAATGGCCGCCTTCTGCACTGTAGGATTCTATAATTCTGTGAAAATAACTTGTGATTATACAAGGTCTTTAGCGTGGAAATATAATCAGACAAAATTTCACACCATGTCACGGAAGGAGATACTTGGACGAGTCGCCAAAGGTCAAAAAGGTCACTTTTACGGAGAGTCTTAAAGGAGAGAGTCGGAGAGGTTTAGGGAGGGAATTCCAAAGGTTAGAGTCCAGGCAGCTGAAGGCACGGCCGCCAGTGGTGGAGAGATTAAAATCAGGCAAGATTCAAGCCCAGGATTGGAGGAGTTCAGAAACCATGTGGTGTTGTTGGGCTGGAGGAGGTCACAGAGAAAGTGGGGGGAAATATTTTCTCTTTATTTCCGCTGTCAGAACCTTCCATGATTTTAAACAGCCCGATAAATTTCCCCTTAAACTTCAACAGTCCCCGCAAACCGTCAGCGGCTTCGCGACAGGACTTACCGAAAACATTGACGCTGAACTCAACAACATCGTCCACTGCGTCACAGACGTACTGACCAGAATCCGACGGCCGTGCTGACTGGACGGTCAGCTTCCGAATCCGGCCCAATGATTGGATAGTGAGTCGGTCACTCGGGGTGAGTTCCTCATCGTCTTTGCTCCAGCGAACCTTGACATCTGACCTGGACAACTCGCAACAGAGGACGATCGTCTCTGAGGCTGCAATCTGCTGAACTCGATCCATTCCAGGGCTTGTTGTGATCCTCACTGGGACAGCTAAACAACAACAACTTACAATTATACGGCACCTTTTCCCATTGTAAATACTGCAAGATGTTTCAGAGGAGCAAAACAAAATTAGGCTCTGAGACGCACATGGAGATATTATAGAATCCCCACAGTGCAGAAGGAGGCCATTTGGCCCATCGATTCTGCACCGACTCTTCACGAGAGCATCTTGTTCAGGCCCTTTACGCGTCATCCCATGCATTTACCCCATGCATCTTGGGATACTATTGGCCAGTTTATCATGGCTAATCCACCTAACCTGCGCATCTTTGGACTGTGGGAGGAAACCGGAGCACCCGGAGAAAACCCACGCAGACTCGGGGAGAATGCACAGACTCCGCACAGACAGTGACCCAAGTCAGGAATCGAACCCGGGTCCCTGGCACTGCGAGGCAGCAGTGCCAACCACTGTGCCGCCGTGCCGCCCATTCGAAGGCATTTTGCTTTTTTTATTCATTCACGGGATGTGGGTGTCGTTGGTTAGGCCAGCATTTATTGCCCATCCCTATTTGCCCTTTGAGAAGCTGGTGGTGAGCTGTCTTCTTGAGCCGCTGCAGTCCATGTGACGTAGGTACACCCACAGTGCTGTTAGAGTTCCAGGATTTTGACCCAGCGACAGTGCAGGAACAGTCAGGATGGTGTGTAGATTTTCTGTGGTTAAAGGTTGACTTGGCAATGATAACCTTGGATTGCTGTATCGGCGTTGGGAGCTAATCCATTGCATTTATGTTTTTGAATATTTTGAAAATATGTTTTGAATTCTCCCGACAAAGGAATGTAAGTGAAGTCGATAAAAGAAATATTCAAGGATCAATCTGCGGATTTTGTATGTCTGCTGGTTCCTCTTTGCAATTTATTCTTTTACAGAATGTGGTTGGGCGGGCCCAGCATTTATTATCCATCCCTAATCGTCCCGAGAGAAGGTGGTGGTGAGCCGCCTTCTTGAACCCGCCGCAGTCCCTGTGGTGTAGGTACACCCACAGTGCTGTTAGGGAGGGAGCTCCAGGATTTTGACCCAGTGACAATGGAGAAACGGCCAATATATTTCCATGTCAGGATGGGGCTGTTCAGCTCAGAAAGGGCCACCGAACCAACTCACTTCCCCCACATGATGTTACTGAGGGATATTAAGTTTATTTATTAGTGTCACAAGTAGGCTTACATTAACACTGTAATACAGTTACTGTGAAAATCCCCCAGTCGCCACACTCCTGTTCGGGTAACACTGAGGGAGAATTTAGCACGGCCAATCCACCCTAACCAGCACGTCTTTCCGACTGTGGGAGGAAACCGGAGCACCCGGAGGAAACCCACGCAGACACGGGGAGAACGTGCAGACTCTGCACAGACAGTGACCCCAAGCCGGAATTGTATCCGGGTCCCTGGCGCTGTGAGGCAGCAGCGCCGACCACTGTGCCACCGTGCTGCCCTATGGAGAAAAGGTGGAGAAATGTTGAGGTTGCGAATCAACTACAATTGAGTTGAATGATGGAACAGACCTGATGGGCTGAATAGCCTCAATGCAACAACTTGCATTTGCATAGCACCCCAAAAAAAATCACCCCAAAACCGTTTCCCGGGAACCTTAACCAGACAGGGATTGTTTCTGGGCCAGCTAATCAGGTATTAGTGACCAGTGACCAAACTCTTTAGGCTTGCTCACCCCAAGTTCGAAAAATCCCACCCGAGGGTCAACGCATGGTCCGTGTCCCGCCCGCTACGATTTCCGTGTCAGGCGGAACTGGAAAATTCCGCCCCTTGTCACAGTGGTAGATTTTAAGGAGGGGTTAAGGAGCAGAGAAATGTCGAGAGTCTGAGAGATTCAGGGAGTGAAATCCTGTGATAGAACAAAGGGAATCGGGAAGGAGGAAGAGGGTAGAATTGGAGGAGTGCAGAGAGCTCGGAGGATTGTGGGGCTGGAGGAGATTACAGAGATAGAGAGGGGGAAGGAAATGGAAGGATTTGAAAGCTATAAAATAGGAAACACTTGCTCTGTGTAACAGTCTCGAGGGGCTGAATGGCCTCCTCCTGTTCCTTTGTAATAGGTTCAAGAGGCTGAATGGCCTATTGCTGTAACTGTGTAATAGGCCTAAGGGGCCGAATGGTCTCCTCCTGATCCTTTATAACAGGCTGAGAGGCTAAATGGCCTCCTGCTGTTACTGTGTAACAAGCCTGAGGGGCCGAATGGCCTCGTCCTGTTCCTGTGTAACAGGCCCGAGGGGCTGCATGGCCTCCTCCTGATCCTTTATAACAGGCTGAGGGGCTAAATGGCCTCCTGCTGTTACTGTGTAAGAAGCCTGAGGGGCCGAATGGCCTCGTCCTGTTCCTGTGTAACAGGCCCGAGGGGCTGCATGGCCTCCTCCTGACCTTTTATAACAGGCTGAGGGGCTGAATGGCCTCCTGCTGTTCCTGTGTAACAAGCCTGAGGGGCCGAATGGCCTCTTGCTGTTGCCCTGGCACACTGACTTGCCACACTTCTCAAGGGAAAGGCTGATCTTACCTTTGACAAACAGAATGGCGGAGTCCCTCACTCCATGAGCAACAAATGTGATCTCAGACTCATTCTCCTCCATCCCGACCCCTCTGATGAGCAGCGAGTGGCGTGATTTCGATTGTTCAACCTTGAACCTCTCATCGTCATGGAGCTGCTGTCCTTTCATGTGCCAAGTTCCGAGGACTGAGGTGGAAAGCTCGATGCTAAACTGCGCATCGGTGTCCTGGTACACGATCATATCATTCAGGTGAGTATGAATCCTGGCGGACGGGACTGGAGGGAGAGAGAGGTACAGTTATATTCAGCGCCGTGACAGTCACCTCCATCTTGTACTGTGCTTTTTTATTACTAGTGTCACAAGTAGCCTTACATTAACACCGCAATGAAGTTACTGTGAAAATCCCCGAGTCGCCACACTCCAGTACCTGTTTGGGAGAATTTAGCATGGACAATGCACCCTAACCAGCACGTCTTCCATACTGTGGGAGGAAACTGGAACACCCGCAGGAAACCCACACAGACACGGGGAGAACGTGCAAACCCCACACAGACAGTGACCCAAACTGGGAATCGAACCCGGGTCCCTGGCGCTGTGAGGCATCAGCGCTAACCACTGTGCCACTGTGCCAGTGTCAGCTCCAGTGCATGTGTCACACACAATGGAGAGAAGAGAATGATTCACTCTCTCCGGTACTGTTTATCGCTCATGTTTTGTTTATTCTTCCACGGGATGTGGGTGTTGCTGGGTCAGCGTTTGTTACCCATCCCTAATTGCCCCTTGAACTGAGTGTCTCGCTCGGCCATTTCAGAGGGCAGTTGCGAGTCAACCACATTGGCTGTGGCTCTGGAGTCACATGTAGGCCAGACCGGGTAAGGACGGCAGATTTCCTTCCCTAAAGGACATTAGCGAACCAGATGGGTTTTTACAACAATCGATGATAGTTCTATTGAGATTATCCAAGATTTTAAATTCCAACAGGTGCACTGGTGGGATTTGAACATATTTTTCAAATTCATTTATGGGATGTCGGCTTCGCTGGCTTGACCAGAATTTATTGCCCATTCCTGATTGCCCTTCAGGATGCATTAGCCTGGGCCTCAGGATTACTAGTTCATCGATATTTCCATTGTGCTGTCTATTTGACGCTGGCTCTGGACTCTGTGATAACTCTCGGATGATGATAATGATGGTGAAAACATTTGTTTTGATTATTCCACTGAAATTTACAGCGATTACTGGTCTCTGCGCATGTGCAGAATAACACGGACATCCTGAAGTTACAATCAGGGATTCCAAGCTCCTTTATAAATTGCGCTATTGAGGTCTCCCCCAGGCTGTAATCCCTCAGCAGAAATTCGATGAAAATGTCCACTTTTATGTGTTAGTCTCACTGTAAATCAGGAAAAAGTTAAACCTTGTGGAACAGGATGTAACCAGGTTTTTAAAAGTGCGCCGCTTTCATAATGACCACTGAACACCCTCTCTGACCCTGCAACACTCATTTTTATATTCGTATTGTTTCCTCCGTTCTAATTATTTAAAAATCTTTTTGTTTTTATTTTTTAAGCTTGTTTCTGATATTTTAGTTTATGGGCAGGGTTTTACGGCCTTGCTCGAGCGAGACCGGAAATTCCCGCCCGAGGTCAACGGACATTTCCATTGTCCGCCCCTCGCCCGCTCCGATTCCGTGGCAGGCCGGGGTGGTAGAATTCCGGCGTGTATCTCAGTCCAGTCAAAATCACGGGTGCGACATTACCACCCGCTCACGCCCCGCTCCCACTGCAGCGAAGACGGAGAACTTGGCGACAAGCCAGACCTCCGCTCGCTGTAACAGGATGGGAAAATCCCGCTGGCGTGAATGGTCGGACAATTCTGGCCCATGTGTTCCACACCTGAAATTTTAAATTAAAAGCAAATTATGAAGTTTTCAAAATCCCTGCCTTCCTGTCTGTGAGAATATCTCAGTGTGGTTGGCTGCTTGCTGCTTGTTGACGTCATTGAGGCAACACCCCTGGAGACCCTCTTGACTTCGGAGCAGAATTAAACTCCTTTTGGGAAAGGGGGGGTCCAGTGGTTGTGAGATGTTTGTGGGCAGCGATATTCAAGTGCGATAGGGAGGATCATTTCATTGCCGCAGAGTGTGAAATCCAGCCTTTGTTGGTAACTCTGTCCTGCTCTGCCCCTAACCCTAACCCTAACCCTAACTCTAACTCTAACCCTAATGCACCGAACCCTAACTCTATCCCTATCCCTATCCCTAACCCTAACCCTAATCCTCTGCCCTTAACCCGAAGCCGAACCCTAACCCGAGCTAAACCCGAGCCATAACCCTAACCCCAATCCTAACCCGAACCCTAATCCTCTTCACTTAACCCTAACCCTAACCCTAACCCTAATCCTCTTCACTTAACCCTAACCCTAACCCTAACCCTAATCCTCTGCCCTTAACCCGAAGCCGAACCCGAACCCTAACCCTAACCCTAGCCAAACTCTAGCCATAACTCTAACCCTAACCCTAACCCTAATCCTAACCCAAACGCTAACCCTAATCCTCTTCACTTAACCCTAACCCTAACCCTAGCCCTAACCCTAACCATAACCCTAACCATAACCCTAACCATAACCCTAACCCTAACCCTAATCCTAACCCTAACCCTAACTCTAACTCTAACTCTAACCCTAACCTGAACCCTAACTCTAACTCTGCCCCAACTCTAACCCTAACCCTAACCCAACTCTAACCCTAACTCTAACCCCAACTCGAACTCTAACCCTAACTCTAACTCTAACCCTAACTCTAACCCTAACTCTAACCCTAACCCTAACTATAACCCTAACCCTAACTCTAAACCTAACCCTAACTCTAACCCTAACTCTAACCCTAACTCTAACCCTAACCCTAACTCTAACCCTAACTCTAACCCTAACCCTAACACTAACCCTAACACGAACCCGAACCCTAACTCTAACTCTGCACCTAACTCTGCCCCTAACTCTGCCCCTAACTCTGCCCCTAACTCTGCCCCTAACCCTAACCCTAACTCTAACCCTAACTCTAACCCTAACCCTAACTCTAAACCTAACTCTAACCCGAACTCTAACCCTAACACGAACCCGAACCCTAACTCTAACTCTGCCCCTAACTCTGCCCCTAACTCTGCCCCTAACTCTGCCCCTAACTCTGCCCCTAACTCTGCCCCTAACTCTGCCACTAACCCTAACCCTAACCCTAACCCTAACTCTAACTCTGCCCCTAACCCTGCCCCTAACTCTGCCCCTAACTCTGCCCCTAACCCTAACCCTAACTCTAACTCTAACCCTAACCCCAACCCTAACCCTAACTCTAACCCTAACCCAACTCTAACCCCAACCCTAACCCTAACTCTAACCCTAACCCTAACCCAACTCTAACCCTAACCCTAACCCTAACCCCAACCCTAACCCTAACTCTAACCCTAACCCTAACCCAACTCTAACTCTAACCCTAACCCTAACTCTAACTCTAACCCTAACCCTAACCCTAACTCTAACTCTAACCCTAACCCTAACCCTAACTCTAACTCTAACTCTACTGCGGATAGTTGGGAACCTGTCTCGGGGGCAGGGAATTCATATGGTGTTCGTGGAAGTGGAAATGACTAGGGTTGGGAAGCATTTTCCGATCGGGGCCATTGTGATCTCCTGGACTCGTTTCGATCGCCTCAGGGGGTCGGAGAGGAATTTCCCAGATTTTTTTTTCCCCATATTGGCCCTGGGGTTTTTCACTCTGGGTTTTCGCCTCTCCCTGGAGATCACATGGTCTGGAATGGGGGGGTGGGGGTAAGTTAATAGGTTGTAATGAACAAAGCATCGTAGCTGTGAGGGACAGCTCGGTGGATAGGATATTGGTATGTAGATAGGCTGGAAAATTGGGCGGGGATCCTGGATTCAGGATTCAATCCTGGACCGGGGAGCGGCGCGGGCTTGGAGGGCCGAAGGGCCTGTTCCTGTGCTGTATTGTTCTTTGTTCTTTGTTGTTCTAACCCGAACCTGAACCCGAACCCGAACCCTAACCCTAACCCTAACTCTAACCCTAACCCTAACCCTAACCCTAACTCTAACTCTAACTCTAACCCGAACCTGAACCCGAACCCGAACCCGAACTCTAACTCTGCCCCAACTCTAACCCTAACCCTAACTCTGCCCCTAACTCTGCCCCTAACCCTAACCCTAACCCTAACCCTAACTCTAACCCTAACCCTAACCCTAACTCTAACCCTAACCCTAACCCTAACTCTAACCCTAACCCTAACCCTAACTCTAACCCTAACCCTAACCCTAACCCTAACTCTAACCCTAACACTAACCCGAACCCTAACCCTAACCCTAACCCTAAGCCAAAATAGAGGGCAAGGCATCACAGGGGACAACAAGGGTTGGACGTGAGCTGAAAGAAAAATGGCAGAGCACAAAGAAAAGGGAACATGTCCTCCCTCTGTCCCACCCCAAAACCCTAACCCTGGAATGGGGAATGAGGAAGGGATGCAGAATGTTGGAGTGCTGCTCCACAACTTTCTCTGCAGCCTCTCAGACCCATCTCCCCCACCGCCCCTCACCACCCGCCCCCCCCCCCCCCCCCCCAACATCACCCCCAAGGTTACTCTTCCCCCTCTTACCCAAATGTACCGTTCCGGGAAACTCCACCTGCTCACTCCTCCCGTAGTTGTTGATGGAGCAGACCCGAAATCGATAGCGCGCCTCAGCGGGGACACTGTCGCCCAGTATCTCCACCGCCGTGTTGCTGTCAGCGGTGAGGCAGCGCACCCACTCCTCGCTGCCCACCTCCTGCCGCTCGATCACGTACGCCGTCACCCCGTTCCTGCGGCAGTCGGGCGGTGGAGCCCACAGCAGGGAGGCAACATTGGGCTTGTCGCAACTCATCCGGATGTTCACTGGGGCACTCGGCGGTGTCTGTCTCCTCGCTGCAAGGTGGAACGCACACAACAGCTGCCAATTCTATCCTGTAATTCATACAGTCATAGAACTCCTACAGTGCAGAAGGTGGCCATTCGACCCATCGAGTCTACACCAACTCTCTGACAGAGCATCTTACCCAGGCCATATCCCCATAGTTACCCCACTAATACCCCTAAGCTACACATCCTGGTACACTAAGGTGCAATTTAGCATGGCCAATCCACCTAACCCGCACATCTTTTTGGATTGTGGGAGGAAACCGGAGCACCCGAAGGAAACCCACGCAGACATGGGGAGAACGTGCAGACGCCGCACAGACAGTGACCCGAGGCTGGAATTGAACCCGGGTCCCTGGCGCTGTGAGGCAGCAGTGCTAACCACTGTGCCACCGTGCCACCCGAAGCATCATATCCCAAGGTGCATCACGGCATTGTCAGACAAACTCTGACATTAAACTTCATTTGCTGAGGTTAGGAAAGGTGACCAAAAGCTTGGTCAATGACACGCTTTTAGGAGCAGGAGTAGACCATTCAGCCCTTTGAACCTATCTGCCATTCAATATGATTATGGCCAATCTGATTGTGGCCTCAACTCCACATTCTGCCCACCCCCGATAACCTTTGACTTCCTTGTTAGTCAAGAATCTATCTATCTGTGCCTTCAGGATATTCATGGACTCTGACTCCACCGCTTCCTGGGAAGAGAGTTCCAAAGACCCACAAGCCTCAAAGAAAATATTTTCCTTCATCTCTTTCTTCAATGGGAGACCGGGGGACACCCCACCCCCCACCTCCTTATTTTTAAGCCGTGTCCCCAAGTTCTGGTCTCTCCCACAAAGAGAAACATCCTCCCAACTTCCACCCTGTCAAATCCCCTCAGGATCTTATCTGTTTCAGTAAAATCACCTCTCAGTCTTCTAAACTCCAATGAGTATAGGCCCGGCCTATCCAATCATTCCTCATAGAATAAACACCGCCATCATGGATATCAGTCAAGTGAGCCTTCTCTGAACTGCTTCTAACACAGTTATATCCTTTCTTTAATAAGGAGACCAGTACTGTACACCGTACTCTCATAGAATGCATAGAATGCCTACAGTACAGAGGGAGGCCATTCAGCCCATCGAGTCTGCACCAAGAACAATCCCACCCAAGCCCTATCCTGTAACTCCATGTAATCCCCCTGACACTAAGGGGAAATCCCACCCAGATCCGTTGCCCCGTGGACTCACCAACACCCTGTACAACTGTACTAAAACCTCGCTACTTTTATGTTCTATTCCCCTTACAATAAACAACAACTTTCCGTCTGCCTTCCGAGGTTGGTTTGAAGAATCCTCTGAAAAGGGGAGAGGTTTAGGGAGGGAATTCCAGAGCTTGGGGCCCAGGAAGATCAAGGCACAGCCAATGATGAAGGGATTAAAACTGGGAACACTCATGAGGCCAAAATCCGAGGAGAAAAGCGACCTCAGAGGGTGCTGGGGGTGGAGGGGGAGGGTCCAGAGATAGGGAATGGCGCGGCTGTGGAGGGATTTGAGAACAACACAGCGAAAACCTGATTTCCGGAGATCCCTCCTCCCCTCCTGAGCTCAGTACTTGCTCCATTATCTCACAGCACAGAAGGAGCATATCCACCATGTTCCTGCCCATGCGCTGAGTCTGTCCAACTCCCCTTGAAGTCACTTTGCATCCTTCTCACAACACACATTCCCACCTAGCTTTGTGTCGTCCACAAACGTGAATATACAGTCAGTCATAGAGTTTTACAGCACAGAAAGTGGCCTTTCGGCCCATCGTGTCTGCACCGTCCATCGAACACCTATACCCATTCTAATCCCATTTTCCAGCACACAATCCGTAGCCTTGTACGTTCTGGCGTTTCAAGTGCTCATCTAAATGCTTCTTAAATGTTGAGTAGTTTCCCGCCTCGACCACCCTTTCAGGCAGCGAGTTCCAGGTTCCCACCGCCCTCTGGGTGAAAAGGTTTTTCCTCAAATCCCCTCGAAATCTCCTGCCCCTTACCTTAAATCTCTGCCCCCTGGTTACTGACCCCTCTACTCAGGAGAAAAGTTCCTTCCTATCCACCCTATCTATGTCTCTCATAATTTTATACACCTCAATCAGGTCCCTCCTCAGCCTTCTCTGCTCTAAGGAGAACCACCCCAGCCCAGTCAGCCTGTCTTCATAGCTCAGAGGCTCCAGTCCTGGCAACATCCTGGTGAATCTCCTCCGCACCCTCTCCAGTGCAATCACATCCTTCCTACAGTGTGGTGACTCGGACTGCCCACAGTGCTCCAGCTGTGGCCTCACCAGTGTTTTATACAGCTCCATCATAACCTCCCTGCACTCATATTCAATGTAAGGAGTCTAACAACACCAGGTTAAAGTCCAACAGGGCCTGTTGGACTCATATTCAATGCCTGGGTTAATAAAGGCAAGTTTCCCATATTCCTTCTTCACCACCTTACCTACCTGTCCTGCTGCCTTCAGAGATCTCGAGACGGGCACCCCAAGGTCCCACTGATCCTTTGTTCTTCCTAATGCCCTGCCGTTCAGTTATATTCCCTTGCCTTGTTAGTCCTCCCAAAATGCATCGCTTCACATTTTTCAGGGTTAAATCCCATTTGCCGCTGTCCTGTCCATCTCCAGCCCATCGATATCGCCCTGTAATCTAAGGATTTGCTTCTCGCTATTTACCACGTAGCATATTTGGTCCCACACTCAAATCATTGGTATATATTGTGAACAGCAGATACCGATCCTTGCAGTACCCCACCAAGCACACTGCTTCCCAATGTGGGAATGACCCATATTCCCAGTTGCTGTTTTCTGCCTGACAGCCAATCCTCAATCCATGTCGGTGTGTCACCTCCAATCCCACGTGCTTTAATTTTACTAACCAATCTCCTGTGGGGGACTTTAGCGAGAGCTTTCTAAAAATAACAGGAGCAGATTTCTACAGAGTGAGTAGAGGCAGAATCATAGAATCATTGAATCCTACAGTGCAGAATCATAGAATCATAGAATCCTACAGTGCAGAATCATAGAATCATAGAATCCTACAGTGCAGAAGGAGGCCATTTGGCCCATCGGGTCTGCACCCACCACAATCCCACCGATGCCCTATTCCCATAATCCCACACATTTACCCTGCTAATCACCCTGACACGAAGGGGCAATTTAGCACGGCCAATGCACCTAACCCACACATCTTTGGACTGTGGGAGGAAACCGGAGCACCCGGAGGAAACCCACGCAGACACGGGGAGAACGTGCAAACTCCACACAGACGGCGACCCAAGACCGGTGTTGAACCCGGGCCCCTGGCGCTGTGAGGCAGCAGTGCTAGCCACTGTGTCACCGTGCCGTCCTAAGTGGCACGGTAGCACAGTGGTTAGCACTGCTGCTTCACAGCTCCTGGGACCTGCGTTCGATTCCCGGCTTGGGTCACTGTCTGTGTCGAGTTTGCACATTCTCCTCGTGTCTGCGTGGGTTTCCTCCGGGTGCTCCGGTTTCCTCCCATGGTCCAAAAATGTGTGAGTTAGGTTGGTCGGCCATGCTAAAATTGCCCCTTAGTGTCCTGAGATGTGTAGGTTAGAGGGATTAGCGGGTAAATATGTAGGGATGTGGGGATAGGGCCTGGTTGGGATTGTGGTCGGTGCAGACTCGATGGGCCAAATGGCCTCTTTCTGTTCTGTAGGGATTCTATGATTCCATGATTCTATGAAGTCTACGTCATCAAGTCTACGTTGTTTGGTCTTTTTACCTTCCCAAAAGGGAAAGTAATGAACCAGGTGGGTTTTTCTAACAATCAATGATGGTTCTCATGACCAGAATTGCTGAGACTAACCTCCTGGCTTTCAATTCCAGATGTATTAATTGAGTTTACATTTTACAAATAGGGGCATTTGAACCCCAGTCCCCCAGACTGTCAGCCAGAGCCTCTCATTTTTGACAATGACAGTCCAGTGACGTGACCACGATGTCATCATGACCCCTCGCAAACAGGGGCCTATCACCAAACTCCGCAACCAATCAGAGGAAGGAAAGACTGACCATGGAGGCAATGTGCACATTCACCAAAATTAAACCAGGGCTAAAAGGGTTAAATTATGAGGACCAGTCCCTTCTATCCCTTGAGTTTAGAAGATTAATGGGTGATCTAATAGAAGGGTTTAAGAAGATTAAATGATTTGATTGGGTAGGTGGAGAGTTAAGAAGATGAGGAGTTAAGATACAGATCAACCATGATCCAATTAAATGCAGAATTGGCTTTGAAGGGCTGAATGGCCTCCTCCTGCCCTTGCATTGACAAGCAAGGCTTTGGGTCCTTGTCGAACGGCCTCTTTCAAAATGGCGGCCGCCATATTGCCGAGTTTACAGGTCACTGATTCTGTTAGATACTGATCGCTCAGTCTGGCCTTGAGACACTTACGTTTCACTCGCAGCTGGGACGACGATTTGGAGTCACTGATCACGAAGGTGACGACTCCAGAATCTTCCGTCGTGGCGTTGACAAAGACCAGGATGTGTGTCTTCCCGAAGGATTTGATAATGGTCTTGTGCGACTCCCTCAATAACTCCCCGTCCTTATACCAGGAAACCTCCACATTCTCCTCATCCAAGTCGGCACAGAATGCCGCATTCTCCCCTTCTGCCACGTCCAGTTTCCGTGGTAACCGCTTCACTATTTTACCTGTGGGGTGGGGTGGGGGAGGGGAGAGAGCGAAGACTTTGAGCCATTAAAATAAACCCTGACCCGAGGGCACTTTTGCCTTCATTCACCGCGAGGGTGGCTGAGTGGGCCACAGATCTGTCTCCAATTCAAAACGTGGCAGGTTCAAATCTCACTCCAGGACCTGAACACCAAAAGCAGTCCGACACATAGAGTGCTGCACTGTCACAGGCACCCTCTTTCAAATAGCAATTTGTGAATGCAGAACACACAATAACAGCGTGACGATGATTGGGTCATCTACGACAGAGATGTTGGCTGTGGAAGCCTCTGACAGTGCGGCACTCCCTCTGCACTGACCCTCTGACAGTGCGGCACTCCCTCAGCACTGACCCTCTGACAGTGCATCACTCCCTCAGTACTGACCCTCTGACAGTGCGGCACTCCCTCAGTACTGACCCTCTGACAGTGCGGCACTCCCTCAGTACTGACCCTCTGACAGTGCGGCACTCCCTCAGTACTGACCCTCTGACAGTGTGGCACTCCCTCAGTACTGACCCTCTGACAGTGCGGCACTCCCTCAGTACTGACCCTCTGACAGTGCGGCACTCCCTCAGTACTGACCCTCTGACAGTGCGGCACTCCCTCAGTACTGACCCTCTGACAGTGCGGCACTCCCTCAGTACTGACCCTCTGACAGTGCGTCACTCCCTCAGTACTGACCCTCTGACAGTGCGGCACTCCCTCAGTACTGACCCTCTGACAGTGCGGCACTCCCTCAGTACTGACCCTCTGACAGTGCGGCACTCCCTCAGTACTGACCCTCTGACAGTGCGGCACTCCCTCAGTACTGACCCTCTGACAGTGCGGTACTCCCTCAGCACTGACCCTCTGACAGTGCAGCACTCCCTCAGTACTGACCCTCTGACAGTGCGGCACTCCCTCAGCACTGACCCTCTGACAGTGCGGCACTCCCTCAGTACTGACCCTCTGACACTGCGGCACTCCCTCAGCACTGACCCTCTGACAGTGCGGCACTCCCTCAGTACTGACCCTCTGACAGTGCGGCACTCCCTCAGCACTGACCCTCTGGCATTGCGGCACTCCCTCAGTACTGACCCTCTGACAGTGCGGTACTCCCTCAGCACTGACCCTCTGACAGTGCGGCACTCCCTCAGTACTGACCCTCTGACAGTGCGGCACTCCCTCAGCACTGACCCTCTGACAGTGCGGCACTCCCTCAGTACTGACCCTCTGACAGTGTGACACTCCCTCAGCACTGACCCTCTGACAGTGCTGCACTCCCTCAGTACTGACCCTCTGACAGGGCGGCACACCCTCAGTACTGACCCACTGACAGTGCGACACTCCCTCAGCACTGACCCTCTGACAGTGCAGCACTCCCTCAGCACTGACCCTCTGACAGTGCGACACTCCCTCAGCACTGACCCTCTGACAGTGCTGCACTCCCTCAGCACTGACCCTCTGACAGTACGACACTCCCTCAGCACTGACCCTCTGACAGTGCGGCACTCCCTCAGCACTGACCCTCTGACAGTGCGGCACTCCCTCAGCACTGACCCTCTGACAGTGCAGCACTCCCTCAGTACTGACCCTCTGACAGTGCAGCACTCCCTCAGCACTGACCCTCTGACAGTGCGGCACTCCCTCAGTACTGACCCTCTGACAGTGCAGCACTCCCTCAGTACTGACCCTCTGACAGTGCGGCACTCCCTCAGTACTGACCCTCTGACAGTGCGGCACTCCCTCAGCACTGACCCTCTGACAGTGCGGCACTCCCTCAGTACTGACCCTCTGACAGTGCGGCACTCCCTCAGCACTGACCCTCTGACAGTGTGGCACTCCCTCAGTACTGACCCTCTGACAGTGCGGCACTCCCTCAGCACTGACCCTCTGGCATTGCGGCACTCCCTCAGTACAGACCCTCTGACAGTGCGGTACTCCCTCAGCACTGACCCTCTGACACTGCGGCACTCCCTCAGCACTGACCCTCTGACAGTGCGGCACTCCCTCAGCACTGACCCTCTGACAGTGCGGCACTCCCTCAGTACTGACCCTCTGACAGTGTGACACTCCCTCAGCACTGACCCTCTGACAGTGCTGCACTACCTCAGTACTGACCCTCTGACAGGGCGGCACACCCTCAGTACTGACCCTCTGACAGTGCAGCACTCCCTCAGTACTGACCCACTGACAGTGCAGCACTCCCTCAGTACTGACCCACTGACAGTGCGACACTCCCTCAGCACTGACCCTCTGACAGTGCAGCACTCCCTCAGCACTGACCCTCTGACAGTGCGACACTCCCTCAGCACTGACCCTCTGACAGTGCTGCACTCCCTCAGCACTGACCCTCTGACAGTACGACACTCCCTCAGCACTGACCCTCTGACAGTGCGGCACTCCCTCAGCACTGACCCTCTGACAGTGCAGCACTCCCTCAGTACTGACCCTCTGACAGTGCAGCACTCCCTCAGCACTGACCCTCTGACAGTGCGGCACTCCCTCAGTACTGACCCTCTGACAGTGCAGCACTCCCTCAGTACTGACCCTCTGACAGTGCGGCACTCCCTCAGTACTGACCCTCTGACAGTGCGGCACTCCCTCAGTACTGACCCTCTGACAGTGCGGCACTCCCTCAGTACTGACCCTCTGACAGTGCGGCACTCCCTCAGTACTGACCCTCTGACAGTGCGACACTCCCTCAGCACTGACCCTCTGACAATGCGGCACTCCCTCAGTACTGACCCTCTGACAGTGCGGCACTCCCTCAGCACTGACCCTCTGACAGTGCGGCACTCCCTCAGCACTGACCCTCTGACAGTGCGGCACTCCCTCAGTACTGACCCTCTGACAGTGCTGCACACCCTCAGTACTGACCCTCTGACAGTGCGGCACTCCCTCAGCACTGACCCTCTGACAGTGCGGCACTCCCTCAGTACTGACCCTCTGACAGTGCTGCACACCCTCAGTACTGACCCTCTGACAGTGCGGCACTCCCTCAGTACTGACCCTCTGACAGTGCGGCACTCCCTCAGTACTGACCCTCTGACAGTGCGGCACTCCCTCAGTACTGACCCTCTGACAGTGCGCCACTCCCTCAGCACTGACCCTCTGACAGTGCGGCACTCCCTCAGTACTGACCCTCTGACAGTGCGGCACTCCCTCAGCACTGACCCTCTGACAGTGCGGCACTCCCTCAGCACTGACCCTCTGACAGTGCGGCACTCCCTCAGTATTGACCCTCTGACAATGCGGCACTCCCTCAGTACTGACCCTCTGACAGTGCGGCACTCCCTCAGTACTGACCCTCTGACAGTGCGGCACTCCCTCAGTACTGACCCTCTGACAGTGCGCCACTCCCTCAGCACTGACCCTCTGACAGTGCGGCACTCCCTCAGTACTGACCCTCTGACAGTGCGGCACTCCCTCAGTACTGACCCTCTGACAGTGCGGCACTCCCTCAGCACTGACCCTCTGACAGTGCAGCATTTAAGAACCAGATTACATTGGCTGGCAGTGCGACTGGGAGAGATAATGGACATGGCCACCCATCCTGCCCTCGGTCCTGGAAAGGAACCCGTGTGGAGAATTCAACCGCGAGAATGGCTGGTTGGCACCGCCAATCCTGATGGTGGGGTTAGCTGGCACCAGATTGTGGCTGGGGCATTGGGTGGGTGGTGACCTCCCAGCTTTGCCCTCTCCGCACTCCATCAACGTCCCTATCCTTGGAGAGACTCCACTCATTACATGGGCTTCCCGCCAATTACCTTTCACCGCCACCTCCGCGATGCTCCTGCCGCCATCTTTCATCTCACAGAGGTAAACGCCATCGTCGTCCATGGTGATGTCCTTGATGGTGAGGCGCCGCAGGCTGCCTTGCTGCTCAATGACGTACTTGGCGCTGGAGTGTAGCTTACGATCTTCAAGGTACCACACAGCCGGGATCGAGTCTCCGGGAACCTCACACTCCAGAACGGCCTGCTCTCTCTCATTCACCTCAATATCCTGCAGCTGATTCTTAAACTTGATGTGAGGTTCTGGAGAGGAGACAGAAAGGACCAGCTTTCTAGAACAAACTTATATTTCTTTGCAAGAGTTTGATGTTCATTAATGCATTCATGGAACGTGAGCATCACTGGCTAGCGTACCTTGTCGATGGGACACACTGCTGCCACTGTGTTTTTAAAGTTTAAAGTTTATTTATTAGTGTCGCAAGTAGGCTTACATTAACACCGCAATGAATCATAGAAACCCTACAGTGCAGAAAGATGCCATTCGGCCCATCGAGTCTGCACCAATCACAATCCCACCCAGGCCCTATCCCCATATCCCTACATATTTACCCGCTAATCCCTCTAACCTACGCATCCCGGGACACTAAGGGGCAATTTTTAGCTTGGCCAATTAACCTAACCCGCACATCTTTGGACTGTGGGAGGAAACCGGAGCACCCGGAGGAAACCCACGCTGACACGGGGAGAACGTGCAGACTCTGCACAGACAGTGACCTGAGCTGGGAGTCGAACCCGGGTCCCTGGCGTTGTGAGGCAGCAGTGCGAACCATCGGTGCTTTGGTAGTGGAGGGAGTGAATGTTTAAGGTGATGGATGAGGCACAAGTCAGGAGTGTGAGAGAGTCACAGAGGTGGACAGCACAGTGAAGACCCTTCGGCCCATCGCATCTGTGCTATTCAAAGACAAACCACCTAACTATCCTGATCCCATTTTCCAGTACTTGGCCCATCGCCTTGTATGTCTTGGCATCACAAGAGCACATTTAAATATTTCTTAAATGTTATGAGGGTCTCTGCCTTCACCCACCCTTTCAGGCAGTGAGTTCCAGATTCCCACCACCCTCTGGGCGGAAAGGTTTTTCCTCAAGTCCCCTCTCAGCCTCCCGCCACTTACCTTAAATCTTTGCTCCCTGGTTATTGCTCCCTCCACCAAGGGGAAAAGTTTCTTCCTGGCTACTCTACCTATACCCCTCATAATCTTACACATTTCAATCATGTCCCCCCTCAGCCTCCTCTGCTCCAGGGAGAACAATCCCAGTCTATCCAATCTCACTTCATAACTAAAACTCTCCAGCCCAGGCAGCATCCTGATAAATCTCCTCCGCACCCTTCCCAATGCTATCACACCCCTCCTATAATAGAACATAGAACATAGAACAGTAGAGCACAGAACAGGCCCTTCGGCCCACGATGTTGTGCCGAGCTTTACCTGAAACTAAGATCATATATAATGATGAAATATTCTCCACTTGCCTGGATGAGTGCAGCTCCAACAACACTCAAGAGGCTCGACGCCATCCAGGACAAAGCAGCCCGTTTGACTGGCACCCCACCTTTCCAAGCCCATGACTCTTCCATCTAGAAGGACAAGGGCAGCAGATACATGGGACACCACCCCCTCCAAGCCACTCACCACCCTGACTTGGAAATATATCGGCCGTCCCTTCACTGTTGCTGGGTCAAAATCCTGGAACTCCCTCCCTAACAGCACTGTGGGTGTACCTACACCACCGGGACTGCAGTGGGTTCAAGAAGGCAGCTCGCCACCACCTTTACAAGGGGCAAATAGGGGTGGGCAATAGATGCTGGCCTTGAGCCCACATTCAATGAACGAATAAATTAAAACAAAGTGTAGACTCCATGTCCCGAGGTGTTTCTTTCCCACTTCTACCCTCCCTGTCGGAGAAGAATTCCATTGAGTGAGGGGCCATTACCTTTAACATGGAGTAGCACTGCGCTGAGTGTCTGACCGGCTGCATTGGAGGCAGCACAGGCGTACAGACCATTATCCTGCTGCTTACAGTACAGCAGCTTCAGGATGAAATAGCCTTCCCTGTCCTCGTAGAGGAGGTGGCGCCTACCAGGGGCGATCAGCCTGCCGTCCTTCCTCCAGATGATCTCAGGTTTGGGCTTGCCGGTGACGTAGCAGCGGAACTTGGCGTGCTTGCCTTCCGACACGGAGAAGACTTTGACTTTGGACACTCTGGGTGTGTCTTCGCCGCCCTGGTTCTGGTGGCCGCTTCGAGAGGTCGGCCGCGACTCACGGTTGCGATGACGGCTCCGATGTCTCCTCTCCCGCCTGGCCTCGTGGAGGAAACGGCCGCTCTCCAGCCCCTCACCATCCAGGATGCCATTGGTGCTGGGGTGACTGGCAGTGGGGTCTGCGGGGGGCTCTGCCTCATGGGCATGGTTGCCAGGGTCTACCAGGAGAACAGCTGCTGACATGGCTTCACCAAAAGCGTTACGTGCCTTGCAGAGATACACGCCCGCGTCGGGTACGCGGATGCTGAAGATCTTCAGGTGATGCCATCCACCTCCATCACAGCCCTCGCTGAAATGCCCACTCTCAAAGATCTCGCCCAGTTTCTGGCCATCCTTCTCCCAGGTCACCGTGGGCACAGGGCACCCGGCCAGCTGGCCGGTGAAGACCACATTGTCCCCTCGCGCCACCCTGGCTGAGGTGGGCTTGACCAGGAAGGCCGGCCTGTTCCCAGGGTTCGCGTCCTCCTCCTCCACCTTGAGGGTGGCGGCAGCGTAGGTCTCCCCCACTCCATTCTTGGCCTTGCAGATGTACTGCCCGCTGTCCTCCATCCTCGCCTGCGACACCACCAGATTGTAGATGTTCCCATCCTCCAGGAAGTGAAAACGTTCCGAGGGATGGATCTGGGTCTTGTCCCTCTCCCAGATCACAGTGGGTCGAGGGTCTCCCGCAATTTGACATTTCAGGACTGCGTCGGCCCCGTTTGGCACGGTGAAAGTCCGGGGGTACGACAAGAATCTCGGGGCTCCACCAAACACGTCCATTGATGAAGAATATTCGAAGGAAACAGCAATTCAGGGAGCCGCCTTTAGGTCATCCACCTAAAAAAAACAACATAAAATCACCTCAACGCCTTTTCTCGAACAATAATTAGCATCAGGGTAAGTGTTGACTCTGTCTACACTTCCCGCTGCCTCGGCAAAACAGCCAGCATAATTAAGGACCCCGGACATTTTCTCTTCCACCTTCTTCCGTCGGGAGAAAGATATAAAAGTCTGAGGTCACGCACCAACCGACTCAAGAACAGCTTCTTCCCTGCTGCTGTCAGACTTTTGAATGGACCTACCTTGCATTAAGTTGATCTTTCTCTACACCCTAGCTATGACTGTAACACTACATTCTGCACCCTCTCGTTTCCTTCTCTATGAACGGTATGCTTTCTCAGCATAGCGCACAAGAAACAATACTTTTCACTGTATGTTAATACATGTGTGGCATGGTGGCACTGCTGCCTCACAGCGCCAGAGTCAATTACTAGGGGGCACAGGTTTAAGGTGCGAGGGGCAAGGTTTAAAGGAGATGTACGAGGCAAGTTTTTTTTACACAGAGGGTGGTGGGTGCCTGGAACCCGCTGCCGGGAGTGGTACTGGAAGCAGATACGATAGTGAGTTTTAAGGGGTGCTTGGACAAATACATGAATAGGATGGGAATAGAGGGATACAATTCCCGGAAGGGTAGGGGGTTTTAGTTCAGTCGGGCAGCATGATCGGTGCAGGCTTGGAGGGCCGAAGGGCCTGTTCCTGTGCTGTAATTTTCTTCGTTCTTTTCTTTGTTCTTTGGACCCGGGTTCGATTCCCGGCTTGGGTCACTATCTGTGCGGAGTCTGCACGTTCTCCCCGTGTCTGCATGGGTTTCCTCCGGGTGCTCCGGTTTCCTCCCACAGTCCGAAAGACGTGCTGGTTAGGTGCATTGGCCGTGCTAAATTCTCCCTCAGTGTTACCCGGACAGTCGCCAGAGTGTGGCGACGAGGGGATTTTTACAGTAACTTCATTGCAGTGTTAATGTAAGCCTACTTGGCCAAGCTAAATTGATCCTAGTGTCAGGGGGATTAGCAATGTAAATAGTTTTTTTTAGTTTAGTTTATTTATTAGTGTCACAAGTAAGGCTTACATTAACGCTGCAATGAAGTTACTGTGAAATTCCCCTGGTCGCCACACTCCAGTGCCTGTTCGGCTTTCAGACCGTGGGAGGAAACCGGAGCACCCGGAGGAAACCCACGCAGACACGGGGAGAACGTGCAGACTCCACACCGACAGTGACCCGAGCTGGGAATCGAACCCTGGTCCCTGTGAGGCAGCAGTGCTAACCACTGTGCCACCGTGCCGCCCCTATATATGTGGAGTTATGGGAATAGGGCCTGGGTGGAATTGTGATCGGTACAGACTCAACGGGCCGAATGGCTTCCTTCTGCACTGTGGGGATTCTATGATTCTACCTCAGTGACCAAGTCTTTGGAGATTTGTCCAGAGTCTTCCTTATTGGAGATCAGAATTGGTTTGCCCCTGTGAAATGCCTTGGAAAGTTTACTGTGCTGAGGGCTCCGTATAAATGCAAGTTGTTGTTGTTGATTCCTAACGGTTCCGCTCCCAAAGATTTAACCGGCTCTGAATCGTGCTAACAGCTCTGACACTGCCCAGTCAGGAATTCACTTGGGAAGCCGACACTTGCTCTCGGATGGAATGCAGGCGCTGCTGATAGCAGTTCCAAGGTGCTGACAATGAGGCAGCATTACCGTCTCCTGTTCACTTATTCCTTAATGGAAGCTGATTCTTGGTAAGTGGGGCCAAACATTCCACTCTCACACCATCACTCAGTCACTGGAGTGCAAATGACCTCCAGGACAAACTGACGACCTCCAATGGCCCTCAGTGAATGCAGGTTTAATACACTCTTCTTCGGAAATCGTGCTAATAGGGAAAATTCAAGGGAATCCAGTAATTGGGAATGTGTTCTGTTGGTTGCAAGTTTTTAGAAACGCTTTAAAAATGGAAACTGTGTCGTCAAAGAATCATAGAATCCCTACAGTGCGGAAGGAGGCCATTCGGCCCATCGACTCTCCTGAAGAGCATCTTACCCAGGCCCTATCCCTGTAACCCCACATATCTAACCTGCTAATCCCCCTAATCCACACATCTTGAGACACTAAGGGGCCATTTAGCATGGCCAACCCACCTAACCTGTACATCTTTGGACTGTGGGAGGAAACCGGAGCACCCGGAGGAAACCCATGCAGACACGGGGAGAACATGCAAACTCTATAGAGACAGTGACCCAAGGCTGGAATTGAACCCAGGTACCTGGTGCTGTGAGACAGCAGTGCTAACCACCGTGCCACCGTGCCACCCCAGAGGGCGGGACAGTTCGGCTGGGTTGATGTAAGTTGTGTTTTTGCTCGGTTGATGAGCCTAGGATCACTGTAAACAAATGTTTATCGAAGGCAAGTTGCTAAGAATGGTAAATAGAATGTCAAGGATTTGAGGAAAAGATATCAGAAGTTCAAAGGGGGAGATGTTAAATATTCTGCTAATGTTCTGGTGTCCAGGGTTCGAATCCCGCCACGGCAGATGGTGGAATTTGAATTCAATAGAAAATATCTGGAATTAAGAATCTACTGATGACCATGAAACGATTGTCGGAAAAACCCATTTGGTTCACCAATGTCCTTTAGGGAAGGAAATCTGCTGTCCTTACCCGGTCTGGCCTACATGTGAGTCCAGAGCCACAGCAATGTGGTTGACTTTCAACTACCCTCCACGGGCAACTAGGGATGGGCAATAAATGCTGGTCCAGCCAGTGATGCCCATGTCCCAGGAATGAATGTTTTAAAAATGCAGTGTGAGCTTCACAAGCGTGTTCTGAAAGGGGGGCTCATGAAATGACGATAATTACGAATGACGTCTGAGGAGTTAGTTCAGATAAGGGAAGATCAAAAAGGGAGAATGTTACATCAGGAGCAATTTCACCCGATGAGTGTTAGCGGTTTTGAGAACAGAGCCTGCCGCTGGAAAGGTTGTGAGAATCACCAGCAAGTTGTGTCCACAGAAAAGCCTCTTTGGAAAATCAGCTTTTCTGCCCGACGTCAGAAGCAACCCTGAAGATATAAGCAGTGAAAATAGAAAATGCTAGATTAACTCAGCAGGTCTGGTCACATCTGCGGAGAGAGAAACATAGTTAATGGTCTAAGTCCGCCCTATTCCTGGGGTGATCCAGCATTTCTGTGCTAATTTCAGATTCCCATCATCCACAGTATTTTGCTCTTACCCAAAGATATAAGTGCCTGGTATGGTAACAATTGCTGGATTTTCCCAAAGTTGTTAAATGCCTAAAGGACTTTTTTTTGGTGGGGGGGGGGGGGGGGGGGGGGGATGTCGGGGGGGAGGTTTTGCTCTGAAGATTGGGAAGCAGGGAGATTTGGAACTCTGAAAATTGAAGGATATTGGATGGGATTTTCTGGCCGTTCTCACCACAATGCCGGAAAATCCAGCCCAAGATCAACGGACCTTTCCATGTTTGTGTCCCGCCTGCTACGATTCCCATGGAGGGCGGGATGGGAAAACTCCACCGATTGTGTATATCTATTAATATAGTTAGGTGTATTTCTAGTAGATAAACAATATTCATCACTAAAGCATCTGGGACATCCTTCTCTGATCTTCACATCTATCCATACAATTTTGATTTGATTTGATTTATTATTGTCACATGTATTAGTATACAGTGAAAAGTATTGTTTCTTGTGCGCTATACAGACAAAGCATACTGTTCATAGAAAAGGAAAGGAGAGAGTGCAGAATGTAGTGTTACAGTCATAGCTAGGGTGTAGAGAAAGATCAACTTAATGCAAGGTAAGTCCATTCAAAAGTCTGACAGCAGCAGGGAAGAAGCTGTTCTTGAGTCGGTTGGTACGTGACCTCAGACCTCTGTATCTTTTTCCCGATGGAAGGAGGTGGAAGAGAGAATGTCCGGGGTGCGTGGAGTCCTTAATTATGCTGGCTGCTTTGCCGAGGCAGTGGGAAGTGTAGACAGAGTCAATGGATGGGACATTATACCAACAGCCTCAGGACATATAAAATTTCAACAGGGCTGGACGGATTGGGTGCAGGATGGAATCCTACAGTGCAGAAGGAGGCCATTTGGCCCATTGAGTCTGCACTGACCACAATCCCACCCTGACCCTATTCCCATAACCCCATGCATTTACCCTGGCTAGTCCCCCTGACACTAAGGGACAATTGAGCATGGCCAATTCACCTAACCCCCACATCCTTGGATGGTGTTTCCTCTGGCTGGAGACGGTCTAGAACCAGGGGTCACAATCTCAGGATACGGGGTCAGCCATTTAGGACTGAGATGAGGAGAAATCTCTTCACTCGGAGGATGGCGAACCTGCGTCATTAACACACATCAGGAAAAGCAGGTGCTGAACACAGGGCCCTGAGAAACTCCATCATAAAGCTCTCTCTTGCCTGAAATGAAGCTGTTCACCAGTACTCTCTGCTTCCTGCCACTCATGCTGTGGATAGCCAATTTCCTGAATAGCCAATTTCCTGAATAGCCAATTTCTTGATAGCCAAGTTCCGCACACATGAGGACGGCCTCAACCGGGATCTTGGGTTCATGTCACACAAGCATATGGCATGCTTGCCTTTATAGGACGAGGCATAGAGTATAAAAGTTGGGGTCTGATGTTGCAGTTGTATAGAACGTTGGTTCGGCCGCATTTGGAATACTGCGTCCAGTTCTGGTCGCCACACCACCAGAAGGACGTGGAGGCTTTGGAGAGAGTACAGAGGAGGTTTACCAGGATGTTGCCTGGTATGGAGGGGATTAGTTATGAGGAGAGATTGGGTAAACTGGGGTTGTTCTCCCTGGAAAGACGGAGGATGAGAGGAGACTTAATAGAGGTGTATAAAATTATGAAAGGCATAGATAGGGTGAACGGTGGGAAGCTTTTCCCCAGGTCGGTTGTGACGTTCACGAGGGGTCATAGGTTCAAGGTGAAGGGGGGGTAGGTTTAACATAGATATCAGAAGGACATATTTTACACAGAGGGTGGTGGGGGCCTGGAATGCGCTGCCAGGCAAGGTGGTGGAGGCGGACACACTGGGAACGTTTAAGACTTATCTAGATAGCCATATGAACGGAGTGGGAATGGAGGGATACAAAAGAATGGTCTAGTTTGGACCAGGGAGCGGCACGGGCTTGGAGGGCCGAAGGGCCTGTTCCTGTGCTGTATTGTTCTTTGTTCTTTGTTCTTATCTGTAACCCCCACAGCTTGACTGGACTTGCAAAGTCTCACTGGCTGTCCTGTCTGGAGACAATACACATCTCTTTAACCTGTGCTTAATGTTCTCTCCACTCACATTGTTTGTACCTTTAAGACTTGAGTATCTGGAAAGACTGCATTCCAATCATTATTCTGTAAATTGAGTTTGTGTCTCTGTGCCCTGTTGGTGAGCATTTCTCCACTCCACCTGACGAAGGAGCAGCGCTCCGAAAGCTAGTGGCATTTGCTACCAAATAAACCTGTTGGACTTTAACCTGGTGTTGTTAAACTTCTTACTGTGTCCTGCCACTCAGCCAACCATATTGTCTCTTTCATTCCATCATCTTCAACCTTGCTGACAAGTGATAGATTTTCAAATTCTTTTCCCAAGTCCATGTACACTGTATTGCCCTCACTGACTCACTAAGTTACCTCATCGGAAAACTCAATGAAGTTGCTTAAACACGATGTCATCCGCAAACCCATGTTGTTTTCGTTAATTAATTCACACTTGTCCAAGTAACTGTTTACTTGGTCCTGGATTATCATCCAAGATGGCGCCGGAGTGAGGTGACTTCTCGCAAGCTGTGCCCAGCGTACCTTCTAATTCTATCTTTTTCTCTCGTGCTATGCTTCTCAAACTTCATTCTAACTCTTTTTAACACTACATTCTGCACTCTCTTGTTTCCTTCTCGATGAACGGTATGAGTGCGCAAGAAACAATACTTTTCACTGTATGTTAATACATGTGACAATAATAAATCAAATCAAATCAAATCATTAAGCTTCCCCAGCATTAAGGTTAGACTGACTGACTTTCAGCTGCTGGGTTTATCCTTAAGCCCTTTCTGGAACAAACGCGTAACCATAGAATCATAGAATATCCACAGTACAGAAGGAGGCCATTTGGCCCATCAAGTCTGCACCAACTCTCCGAAAGAGCATCTTGCCCAATCTCACCCCCGCTGCCCTATCACTGTAACACCACGCATTTGCCATGGCCAATCCATGGTAACATAAGCAATTGTCCAGTCATCTACTCATGCCACCCACACCAGCCCCACATCAAAACAGGATTAGACGATTATGGACAGTGAATCATACATACAATGAATCATAGAATCCCTACAGTGCAGAAGGAGACCATTCGGCCCATCGAGTCTGCACCGACCACAATCCCACCCAGGCCCTATCGCCGTAACCCTATGCATTTACCCTAGCTAGACACTACGGGGCAATTTTAGCATGGCCAATCCACCTAACCCGCACATCTTTGGACTGTGGGAGGAAACCGGAGCACCCGGAGGAAACCCACGCAGACACGGGGAGAATGTGCAAACTCCACACAGGCAGTGACCCAAGCCAGGAATCGAACCCAGGTCCCTGGCGCTGTGAGGCAGCAGTGCTAACCACTGTGCCACCGTGCCTTTGCAAATACCATCCTTACTTCCCTCAGTATCCTTGGATGCATCTCACCCGGTCCTGGTGACTTGTGAACTTTAAGTACAGCCAGCCTTTCTATTATTTTCTCTTTCTCAATGTTTAGCCTATCCGGTATCTGAGCTACCTCCTCTGTCACTAGTGGAAGGCCCATCTTCTTCCTTGGTAAAGACAGAAGCAAAATGTTCATTTAGTATCCCAGCCACGCCCTTTGCTTTCATGTAAAGCCCTTTTTTGTCCCAAATTAACTCCTCCTGTTATCACCCTTTTGCCATTTTATTGATTTGATTTATTTATTTGTCACATGGATTGGGATGCAGTGAAAAGTATTGTTTCTTGCGCACTATACAGACAAAGCATACCGTTCATAGAATACATTGGGAAGAAGGAAACAAGAGAGTGCAGAATGTAGTGTTACAGCCATAGCTAGGGTGTAGAGAAAGATCAACTTAATATCGGGTAGGTCCATTCAAAAGTCTGACAGCAGCAGGGAAGAAGCTGTTCTTGAGTCGGTTGGTACGTGATCTCAGATTTTTGTATCATTTTCCCAATGGAAGAAGGTGGAAGAGAGAATGTCCGGGGTGCGTGGGGCCCTTAATTATGCCGGCTGCTTTGCCGAGGCAGCGGGAAGTGTAGCCGGGGTCAATGGATGGGAAAGTTTTAGATGCCCTTTATGTTCACTGCCAGTCTCCTCTCTCTTTACCTCTCTTTTTTCAACTCCTTTTCCTGCTTCATCCTACTCTCTCTTTTCCCAGGGTAGAAATGTCAATTACTCGGGGGCGTAGGTTTAAGGTAAAAGGGGGAAAGTTTAAAGGAGATGTGAGAGGCTAGTGTTTTACACAGAGGGTGGTGAGTGCCTGGAATGCGCTGCCAGAGGGGGTGGTAGAAGCTGATACAACAGCTACGTTTAAGAGGCATCTTGACAGATACATGAATAGGCAGTGAGTAGAGGGATACGGACCACGTGGAGGCAAAAGGTCTTTAGTTTAGAAAGTCATGTGTCAGCGCAGGCTTGGTGGGCCGAAGGGCCTGTTCCTCTGCTGTACTGTTAGAACATAGAACATAGAACAGTACAGCACAGAACAGGCCCTTCGGCCCACGATGTTGTGCCGAGCTTTGTCTGAAACCCAGATCAAGCTATTTCCTCCCTATCATCCTGGTGTGCTCCATGTGCCTACCCAATAACCGCTTAAATGTTCCTAAAGTGTCTGACTCCACTATCGCTGCAGGCAGTCCATTCCACACCCCAACCACTCTCTGAGTAAAAAACCTACCTTGGACATCCTTCCTATATCTCCCACCATGAACCCTATAGTTATGCCCCCTAGTTACCGCTCCATTCACCCGAGGAAATAGTCTTTGAACGTTCACTCTATCTATCCCCCTCATCATCTTATAAACCTCTATCAAGTCTCCTCTCAACCTCCTCCGCTCCAAAGAGAAAAGCCCAAGTTCCCTCAATCTTTCCTCATAAGACCTACCCTCCAAACCAGGCAGCATCCTGGTAAATCTCCTCTGCACTCTTTCCAGTGTCTCCACATCCTTCTTATAGTGAGGTGACCAGAACTGCACACAATATTCCAAATGTGGTCTCACCAAGGTCCTGTACAGTTGCAGCATAACCCCACGGCTCTTAAACTCAAACCCCCTGTCAATGAACGCCAACACACTATAGGCCTTCTTCACGGCTCTATCCACTTGAGTGGCAAGTGTTCTTTGTTCTTTGTCATCTAGGTAGCTCTGGCTTTGTTTGTCCTGTGTTTGCCCTCCATGGGATCGTTATTCGACTGTACCCAAACCACATCCTCTTTAAAGACAATCCACGGCCCTGTTACAGTTCTTCCTGTCAATCTGGAATTCGAATTTACCCAGAGTAGATCCATTCTCAACCCACTCAACTTCAGCTTCCTCCAGATCTCCCCCTGTTCTTTTTCCGTGGCTAGTCTAAATGTCATGATCACGTTTCTCCAAATATTTCTCTCCTGACACCTGATCCACATCGCCCACCGCATTCCCAGGAATCCTTCCTCATTGGGCAGGAATCAAACTGACCTCTCACAGTCCAAAGATGTGCAGGTTCGGTGGATTGGCCATGATCAGTAAGTGGGGTTATGGTGGTAGGCTGAGGAATGTGGACCCAGGCAGGGCGCTCCTTCGGAGGGTGGGTGCAGACTCGATGGGCCGAATGGCCTCCTTCTGCACTTGCCGGATTTCTATGGATCCAAGTAAGTTCTCTTGAACAGGTTCAAGGAAAGTTTCCCCCTCTGCCTTTTACACGGTGACAATCCCAGACTTGGACTAGCGATGGTCAGCATCTCAAAGCACTGGAGAGATAAGGCCAGGCAAGATCCTTCAAATCCACCAGCAAGAAAGGTGGTTCAACACCGATGTCCTCCCCCCACACCAACCCGCCCAGCATCAAGGGGCTGAAAGACAGCTCCATTGGGTGGGGCATTTGGGTCACATCCATGACACTGAACTCCCAAAGCAACTGCTCCACTCAACTGCAGCAGGCTCTCAGGGGAACAGTGGGAATGCTTTAGGGATGTTCTCAAAACATTCCCAAAGAGGTTAAACATTCCCATCGACTCGTGGGAAAGCCTGGCTTGTGACCGACCCAAATGGAGAAGGTTCATTTAGAATGGCACCAAATATATTGACAGACTTCTTAACGAACGTCCAGGGTGGCACGGTAGCACAGTGGTTAGCACTGCTGCCTCACAGCACCAGGGACCCGGGTTCGATTCCCAGCTTGGGTCACTGTCTGTGTGGAGTTTGCACGTTCTCCCCGTGTCTGCGTGGGTTTCCTCCGGGTGCTCCGGTTTCCTCCCACAGTCTGACAGATGTGCTGGTTAGGTACATTGGCCGTGCTAAATTCTCCCTCAGTGTACCCGAACAGGCGCCAGAGTGCGGCGACTAGTGGATTTTCACAGTCACTTCATTGTAGTGTTAATGTCAACCTTACTTGTGACACTAATAAATAAACGTAAAGAAGTGAAGTTGAGGCTTTGGAGGGAGCGTACAAACCTCCAAATAACCCATTCAGCCAACCCTTAACGCATCGCCCATCTCCCTGTGACAGATTCTATAGATGGCACAGGATAAAAGCAAATTACTGCAGGTGCTGGAATCTGGGACCAAAAGAGAAAGTGCTGGAAAATCTCAGCAGCTTTGACAAAGGGTCGTCTGGACTCAAAACGTCAGCTCTTTTCTCTCCTTCCAGATGCTGCCAGACCTGCTGAGATTTTCCAGCATTTTCTCTTTTGATTGCACAGGTTGGACTTTACCATCCCAGAACCAATCAAGCCGGAGTGGGAGCAAGTCCTCTTCGATCTTCAGGGACTGTCCAGGGAGAGGAGAAGGAGATCCCAGACTGGATTCGGATAGGCTGAGGTGCACAGAGTTCCTGACAGTACCCCAGGCGCAGTCTGACCAGGGTGTTGGAACTCTGCAGTATGAAATCTATCTAATATGATATCACTCATTACCCAAACACATTAAAGCCATTTGATATCCCAATTAGAGTTCCAATCCCCTCTCAAAGAACTTCACTGCTGCTTGCCTTCCACAGAACAGAATGAAACAACCCAGGATATTTTACTCACCAGCCAGTTAGCTGAGGGTTCGGGGACAGACACAGAGCAGTTTGTTTCCCTCAGAGTTCACTCCAATCTTCCGTGAAGCTTATTTCTTAAGCTTTCCTCCCCATGAGTCAGAGTGTTACAGTGTGCAATCCTGTCCCACAGGAATAGCCCCTCTCAGCAACAAGACTATTTTAAACTCTGTGTGTCTCCCCCGTTCCCCTCAGCCGTTCCGAGTCGGTCTCTGTCCTCCCACGCTGCTCTGTAGCTCATTGTTTGAAGGGGCCTGAGTTTGTTCAGCTGTTTTGCCTCCCAAAATATCCCCTGCCATCCAGACTTGACAACACCGATGATAAAGCTGGACTGGTGGGTGGCAGTGAGGGGGCGGTGCCGTCAGGAGGGAGTTGTGTTTGGGGGGGGGGGGGGGGGGGTGGGAGGGCAACTTTCATTGACTGGGCAGCTTAAGTTGGCTGTTGTTAGCGAGTCAGCGTGAGGAGCGTTGGAAGAGGGCCTGAATTGGAAGCCCCTTATCTGTGCCATGGCAGGAATTCAGAATTAGTCATCCTGAGGGCAGGGAGGGAGGTGGGGGAGGAGGGGGGTGGGGGGTATGGGTGGGGGACAAGGTGGTATGTGACTGCATTTAAGTGACATTAAGGATCTGTGCTTTCTCAGCCAAGCAATGGGGGTGGGAGAGGCAGGGAGGGAGGCTGATGGAATTAGAAGGATCCAAACTGCCTTGACATTTGATACATAGCAGCTGAGGGAGATGAGATTGGCTCGAGTGAGAGGCAGGGAACAGAGAGAGTGTGTGAGAGAGAGAGAGAGAGAGAATGCGCGCTCTGGATTTATATAGCACCTTTCACTGTTTCAGCATATCCCAAAGTGCTTTACATCCACTTTTGAAGTGTAGTTTTATTTAATATTTATTCGTGGGACATGGGCGTCACTGGCTAACCAGCATTTATTGCCCATCCCTGGTTGCCAGAGGGCAGTTCAGATTCAACCACATTGGCTGTGGCTCTGGAGTCACAGGTAGGCCAGACCGGGTAAGGACAGCAGATTCCCTTCCCTAAAGGACATAAAGTATAAAGTAAAGTTTATTTATTAGTCACAAGTAAGGCTCACACTGCAATTAAGTTACATGAAAATCCCCTAGTCGCCTCAGTCCAGCGCCTGTTCAGGTACACTGAGGGAGAATTTAGCACGGCCAATGCACCCTAACCAGCACGTCTTCCGGACTGTGGGAGGAAACCCACACAGACACGGGGAGAACGTGCAGACTCCGCACAGACAGTGACCCAAGGCTGGAATCGAACCAGGGTCCCCGGCGCTGTGAGGCAGCAGTGCTATAACCACTGTGGCACTGTGCTGTTCCGGCCTACCTGTTGATCTACACTGTGTCGAGCCTGGTATCTGCTCCCGCTGACTCGCTAACAACAGGCTGTGAGCCACCTATCAGGGAAAGTTCTTGACGATGCCTTCTGGAATATTTCCGTCACTCGTGCAGGGGATGTTAGGCATTCCTTGCGACGCCTCACTGACTGACTGGAGGATAACGGTGAGTTCAATCCTCTCTATATATATATATATAACGACATTTATCACCAAGGTGCTGATCTCTCCCGATGATGTCACTCTTCTGGAAGTATCCGTCGGCTCTGTGTGAAATTGCTCACTTGTTGACAGCTTTGCTGACGCTCCCGCCTAGATATTCGACCGGGCAATGGCCGTTTCCAGTGGGAGCCGCTCTGCATTAGCAATGTACCACATTCTAGCCTGGTTGGAAAGCCTGGCTGCATTGAGAAGGTTCTGGAAAATAACGGAAGGGCATATCTCAGATGTAGTTTGGGGACCTACACGTGCGATTCCGGCCCCTTTGTGAAACAGCCCAGTGTCTATAGGCCGGATCTTATCGTTATCAGAGAGTCGTAGGGTGGGATTTTCCAGCCCACTTGCCCCAAGACTGGAAAATCCTGCCCGAGGTCAATGGATCTTTGCAACAATTCCTGTGGCTTGCGGGACAGGAAAATCCCGCCGATAGAATCATAGAGCGATACAGCACAGAAACAGGCCCTTCAGCCCAAGCGCTCCATCCCAACAATGATGCCCTCCCAGCTAATCCGAATTGCCCGCATTTAGCCTTAAAGTACACACTCTCTGTGGGCAGCGTCAATCCTCACCGCTTTGGGTCAGAAAGTTGTGGGTTCAAACCGCACCCCCTGCAGAAACCTAGGCACAAAGTCCAGGCCTGTTTTCCCTAGTGCAGCACTGAGGGAGTGCCGCACTGTCAGAGGGTCAGTACTGAGGGAGTGCCGCACTGTCAGAGGGTCAGTGCTGAGGGAGAGCCGCACTGTCAGAGGGTCAGTGCTGAGGGAGTGCCGCACTGTCAGAGAGTCAGTACTGAGGGAGTGCTGCACTGTCAGAGAGTCAGTATTGAGGGAGTGCCGCACTGTCAGAGGGTCAGTACTGAGGGAGTGCCGCACCGTCAGAGGGTCAGTACTGAGGGAGTGCCGCACTGTCAGAGGGTCAGTATCAAGGGAGTGCTGCACTGTCAGAGGGTCAGTACTGAGGGAGTGCTGCACTGTCAGAGGGTCTGTACTGAGGGAGTGCCGCACTGTTAGAGGGTCAGTACTGAGGGAGTGCCGCACTGTTAGAGGGTCAGTACTGAGGGAGTGCCACACTGTCAGAGGGTCAGTACTGAGGGAGTGCCGCACTGTCAGAGGGTCAGTACTGAGGGAGTGCCACACTGTCAGAGGGTCAGTACTGAGGGAATGCTGCACTGTCAGAGGGTCAGTACTGAGGGAGTGCCGCACTGTTAGAGGGTCAGTACTGAGGGAATGCTGCACTGTCAGAGGGTCAGTACTGAGGGAGTGCCGCACTGTTAGAGGGTCAGTACTGAGGGAGTGCCACACTGTCAGAGGGTCAGTACTGAGGGAATGCTGCACTGTCAGAGGGTCAGTACTGAGGGAGTGCCACACTGTCAGAGGGTCAGTACTGTGGGAGTGCCGCGCTGTCAGAGGGTCAGTACTGAGGGAGTGCCGCACTGTCAGAGGGTCAGTACTGAGGGAGTGCCGCACTGTCAGAGGGTCAGTACTGAGGGAGTGCCGCACTGTCAGAGGGTCAGTACTGAGGGAGTGCCGCACTGTCAGAGGGTCAGTACTGAGGGAGTGCCGTACTGTCAGAGGGTCAGTACTGAGGGAGTGCCGCACTGTCAGAGGGTCAGTACTGAGGGAGTGCCGCACTGTCAGAGGGTCAGTACTGAGGGAGTGCCGCACTGTCAGAGGGTCAGCACTGAGGGACTGCTGCACTGTCAGAGGGTCAGTACTGAGGGAGTGCCGCACTGTCAGAGGGTCAGTATCAAGGGAGTGCTGCACTGTCAGAGGGTCAGTACCAAGGGAGTGCCACACTGTCAGAGGGCCAGTACTGAGGGAGTCCCGTACTGTCAGAGGGTCAGTACTGAGGGAGTGCTGCACTGTCAGAGGGTCAGTACTGAGGGAGTGCCGCACTGTCAGAGGGTCAGTACTGAGGGAGCGCCGCACTGTCAGAGGGTCAGTACTGAGGGAGTGCCGCACTGTCAGAGGGTCAGTGCTGAGGGAGTGCCGCACTGTCAGAGGGTCAGTACTGAGGGAGTGCTGCACTGTCAGAGGGTCAGTACTGAGGGAGTGCTGCACTGTCAGAGGGTCAGTACTGAGGGAGTGCCGCACTGTCAACCGTGAAGAACCAAGACTCTGTCTGCCCTCCCCAATGGGCATCAAAGATGCCACAATGCTATTTTGAAGGGAAGGAGAGTTCTCCTTTGTGTCCTGGCCAATATTTGTCCTTCAGCCAACCTCTCTCGTGCAAACTCTCCGCCGCATTTCCTACAGCGAATTCATTTCACATCATTGGCTATAACAAGCTTGAGGATTATCCTGAGGATGTGAAAGGCGCTATAGAAATGTAAATGCTGTCTCAGTCCAAAACAAACCCAACTGGCCTTCTCTCCCTCCCCACCCCAGGCTAACAAAAGGGGTGAGGGGGATGGTCAGCAAAAGGCATGAGGTGACCGACAGAGGGAACCTCACCCCTGCCAGAGCGGTGTGGAGGCCCCACCCGGTGAGAGCGGTGTGGAGATGTGTCCCCTGCCAGAGCGGTGTGGAGGTGCTTCCCCTGCCAGAGTGGTGTGAGGCCCTACACTGTGGGGCGGTGTGGAGGTGCTTCCCCTGCCAGAGCGGTGTGAGGCCCTACCCTGCCAGAGCGGTGTGGAGGCCTCACCCGGTGAGAGCAGTGTGGAGATGCGTCCCCTGCCAGAGTGGTGTGGAGGCCCCACCCTGTGAGAGCGGTGTGGAGGTGCTTCCCCTGCCAGAGTGGTGTGGAGATGCGTCCCCTGCCAGAGTGGTGTGAGGCCCTACCCTGTGGGGCGGTGTGGAGGCCCCACCCTGTGAGAGTGGTGTGAGGCCCTACCCTGTGAGAGTGGTGTGGAGGCCCCATCCCGTGAGAGCGGTGTGGAGGCCCCATCCTGTGGGGCGGTGTGGAGGTGCTTCCCCTGCCAGAGCGGTGTGAGGCCCTACCCTGTGGGGCGGTGTGGAGGCCCCACCCTGTGAGAGTGGTGTGGAGGTGCGTCCCAGTCAGTGAGGGGTTGCTTTGACCCTCTCTCTCTCTCTCTCTCTCCCTGAAGTTTTTATTTGAATTCAGTCACTGGGACACGGCAACCTCTTTCCTCTTGGGTCCAAAACAAGAAATTCCACAGATAGGGCTTTGTGTTTCTGAGATGAGATAGCAGAGGACTGGAGCGGAGGGAGTTGCGTCATTGCCCTGACTACAATCGTACAGGATGTACCCAATGTCACTGGACTATCAGGGCTCTGATAGTGAGTGGCCAGTCAGCTCTCTCACACTGAACTGCGGCTCAGCTGAGGAGACAGACAAAGGGCAGCTGGGTCAAGGGGCCGGACACTGACCAATACCCCTCCAGGGTGAATGACAAGAGTCTCCTTCCACATGAATATCTGAGGACGTGTCGATTTGCTGGGGCTGTTGGAATTCTAAAGGCTACAATACAAGGCCATTGTAATCCCTCTCTCTTGTCCAAGTCTGTATCTGTGCTCAGTTGTGTCTCTGTCTCATTCTGTCTGCTCTTTGTGACTGTCCCATTGTCTTTCCAACTCTGAGTCCCCATTGCTATATTCCATCTTTGTTTCTGGGCCCTTGTGCCTGTCTCGCTGGTTCCTTCACTTACTCCCAGTCTTTACCTATCCCTTTCACCCTCAGTGCTCTCTCACGTTCTCGTTCAGTATCACATTTTGCCTCATTCTCGGTCTCTTTTTCTCTGAATCTCAGTGTCAGTACATCTCTGTCTCTATCAGTGTGCCTGCTTCTCTCCCCAGTACTCACCCAGTCTCATTTTCCCTCTCACTGCCTGCTGTTTGCTTTCTCTCTCACTCTGTCTCTCCCTCACTCCCTCTGTCTGTCTCTGTCTGTCTCTCTCGCTGTCTCTCAGACTCTCTCACACTTCTTTTACCACTTTCTCTCTCTATAAATATCTTTCTTTGCCTGTGCTTCGCTCTTTGGATCTTTGTTCTGTCTCATTCTCCCTCTCTCTGTGTTTTTCTCTCTCTCACTCACTCTGTCTCTCTCTTTCCCTGTGTATCTCTCTCTCTGTCTCTCCCACTTCCTGTCTCTCTGTCCCTCTCTGTCTCCCCCGCTTTCTGTCTCTCTCTGTCTCTCTCTGTGTGTCTCTCTTGTTCTATGTTTCTAACTGTCTCACTTTATCTCTCTGCACCCCATTCTCCTCTCTCATCATCTCTCTCATCCTGTGTGGGTGTGTATCTCCTGCCCTCCTGTCCTGATACTCCTCATTCCCTCACATTCTCTCTCTTTCTCTGTCTCTCTCTCCCACTCTCTCGATGTCTGGGCTACTCTTTTCTCAGAGGGTTTCTGTGGTGCCAGTGCCCCGGGTTACGCTAGTCACGGCGCTGCTGGTTTGGATGTTCCTCGTCCCTGCACTGGGAGGTTCCTGCTCGATGCACAGTCTCAGCCAGGATGCAATCATTGCCACGGTGCAGGAGAAGATTCTGCAGAGCCTGGGTCTAACTGAACCCCCGCATAACTGCAACGCAACCAATCAGGAACTGCGCAATCCATTCAAGAGGGGCAGACTGGCGCGACGCATCACCCGGTGGATTGGCCACCAAAAATCCAACAAGGATGATGAGAAATCGGAGATCATTTCGTTCCCGGTGACCAGTAAGCTTCACTCTTCTTTTTGTAAACTTGTTGATTAAAGTTTATTTATTAGTGTCACAAGTAAGGCTTACATTAACACTGCAATGAAGCTACTGTGAAAGTCCCCTAGTCGCCACACTCCGGTGCTTGTTCGGGTACACTGAGGGAGAATTTAGCATGGTCAATGCACCTAGCCAACACGTCTTTTGGACTGTGGGAGGAAACCGGAGCACCCGGAGGAAACCCATGCAGACACGGGGAGAATGTGCAGACTCTAGATTCTAAATGGGAAAATGGAAAAATGTTTAGGAAATCAGAAACACAAAGGAACTTGGGAGCCATTGTTCAAGATTCTCTTAAAGTTAACAAGCAGGTTCAGTCGGCAGTTAGGAAGGCAAATGTAATGTTAGTATTCATGTCGAGAGGGCTAGAATACAAGAGCAGGGATGTACTTCTGAGGCTGTATAAAGCTCTGGTCAGACGCCATTTGGAGTATTGTGAGCAGTTTTAGACCCCATATCTAAGGAAGGATATGCTGGGCCTTGGAAAGGGTCCAGAGAAGGTTCACAAGAATGATCCCTGAAATGAAGAGCTTGTCGTATGAGGAACGGTTGAGGACTCTGGGTCTGTACTTGGAGTTTAGAAGGATGAGGAGGGATCTTATTGAAACTTACAGGATACTGCGAGGCCTAGATAGAGTGGATGTGGAGAGGATGTTTCCACTAGTAGGAAAAACTAGAACCAGAGGGCACAATCTCAGGCTAAAGGGACGATCCTTTAAAACAGAGATGAGGAGGAATTTCTTCAGCCAGAGAGTGGTGAATCTGTGGAACTCTTTGCCGCAGAAGGCTGTGGAGGCCAGGTCATTGAGTGTCTTTAAGACAGAGGTAGATAGATTCTTGATTAATAAGGGGATCAGGGGTTATGGGGAAAAGGCAGGAGAATAGGGATGAGAAAAATATCAGCCATGATTGAATGGCGGAGCAGCTTCGATGGGCCGAGTGGCCTAATTCTGCTCCTATGTCTTATGGACTCCACACAGACATTGACCCAAGCCGGGAAATGAACACAGGCCCCTGGCACTGTGAGGCAGCAGTGCTAACCACTGTGTCACTGTGCCACTGTGCCGTTTTCTATGTAAAAGAAAGAAATACTTGCTTTTAGCACCTTTCACAACCCCAGGTTGATACGAAACACTTCAAAGCCAGTGAAGAACTTTTTAAACTTCACTAACTGTTACATAGAAACATAGAAGATAGGAGCAGAAGGAGGCCATTCGGCCCTTCGAGCCTGCTCCGCCATTCATCACCATCATGGCTGATCATCCAACTCAACAGCCGAATCCTGCTTTCTCCCCATAACCTTCGATCCCATTGATCCTAACCTAGGTCAATCTCTCCTCATACATCAGTCCCGCCATCCCCGGAATCAGCCTGGTAAACCTTTGCTGCGCTCCCTCGAGAGCAAGAACATCCTTCCTCAGAAAAGGAGACCAAAACTGCACACAATACTCCAGGTGTGGCCTCAGCAAGGCCCTGTATAATTGCAACAACACATCCCTGCTCCTGTACTCAAACCCTCTCGCAATGTTGTAACAGCTGCGCACAGCAAGATCCCACACAGGGAGATGTGATAATGACCGATAATGATGATGAAGGCCCCCTCGGGGGAACTCCCCGATTCTTCTTCAAATCAGTTGCCGTGGGATCTCTGACATCCTCCAGTGATGATGTGGAGATGCCGGCGTTGGACTGGGGTGAACACAGTAAGAGTTTTAACAACACCAGGTTAAAGTCCAACAGGTTTATTTGGTAGCAAATACCATTAGCTTTCGGAGCGCTCCTCCTTCGTCAGATGGAGTGGAAATTTCCTGGCTTGGGTCACTGTCTGTGTGGAGTTTGCACATTCTCCCCGTGTCTGTGTGGGTTTCCTGCGGGAGCTCCGGTTTCCTCCCACAGTCCAAACATGTGTGAGATGGAGTCGGACACTTTAGGAACTTTCAAGCGGTTATTGGATAGGCACATGGAGCACACCAGGATGATAGGGAGTGGGATAGCTTGATCTTTGGTTTTGGCCGTGCTAAATTGACCCTTAGGCCACGATTCTCCCACTGTGGCTCGCCACTTTTCTGGTGGGTCCGGCCAGGAGACGCGTGTCCGCGGTCCTGTACCGGGATTTGGGCATGCGCCGGGAATGCAATGTGCATCTCCCAGAGCTGGAAAACAGTCTCCGCTCAGACCACGCTGGAAACCGGCGGGAAGGCAGGTAAGTCATTTCAATCTGTTTTAAATATGCATATTAGGTAATTATCAGGAGCTTTCAGGTCCTGATTGAATCTCCCATCCCCGCCAGGAGTACTTCATTCCGGCGGGGTTTAGAGTAGCTCCCCACATGCGGGGAACTAGCGGAGACCCCTGCCAGGGGGGGCAATCGGGGCCCCCCGGGGGTTGGGCAGCAGGGGGGTGCCCCCCTGGGCATGGGCACTCTGGCAGTGCCAGCCTGTTCCCCCGGCACTGCCCAAGGGGCAAAGTGTCCATGCCTACGGGGCACCTTGGCACTGCCCATTGGACATTGGGCAGTGCCAAAGGGGCGGGGCCTATTGTGGGCAGGGCCTAGGTGCGATTGGTGGTGGGGGGGGCTCCCGCTGCCACTCTGCATTGGGGTCTGTCTGGGCTGGAGGGAGGGCAGTGATTGGTGGGCTGGGGGGTGGGTGGTCTGTCGATGGGTGGAGGGGGGGCCTGCCTCCCGGGGAGTCTGACCCCGGAGGAGTCAGCGGGTTGGTGGTGGAGGGGGAGGTATCTGCCGGGGTGAGGGGAGTGGGGGGATCGCCACTGCTGGGTGCAGGGAGCTGGACATCGGGGTGCTTCAGGCCGGGTGGGGGGTCAGGACTGGCCCGGGAATTGTTATGGGGGCTGCGATCGGACCATGGAGGGAGTTGGAGGGGCAGCACTGCGGGGGTCCCGGGCTGGCCAGCGATTGGGGAGACTGACGGGTCGGGACCACTGCACATGTGCAGTGTTCCAGAACTGTCAAACTCCGGTGCGAATAGGCCCCGGATCCTGGGTTTCTGATTCAATTCCCGACTGGGGCCTCTGCGGTGCACAGAGTGCGGAGATTCAGGCGAGAAGCTGAACTGAAAAAACAGTTGGGATTTAGAACAGTTTTCCCACCAATTCAGCACTTTTGGGAGAATCGTCCCCGAGTATCAAGATTAGCAGGGTAAATACGTGGGGTTATGAGGATAGGGCCTGGGCAGGGTTTGATGTTGGTGCAGGCTCGATGGGCTGAATGGCCTCCTTCTGCACTGTCGAGGTTCTGTGATTGATTCTATGAGATAGCCAATAATGTGAAATGTTGAACTCAAATACAAATGGCACAGCCATGTGATAATCCACATTGGTCATTAACAAAGACAATGTGAATCGTTCTGTTTTCTCTGCAGTTTAAATTTTGTTTGTAACCCTTTCCCCTCCATGTCCCCTCCCCCGCCCCCCCTTCACTCTCCTTTAATTACAGACATCCCGTGTGATTTACAGTATGAAGGATTTGTGGGGAACTTCAGTTACATCTTTCAGCCCTCATTGCATTCCCATCGCTGTCAGGTGACCTCCGCTGAGTTCTGGTTCTATGCTGGAGTCCAGTTGCCCCCCAGCACTGACCCCCCGGCTGAGCTGTACTTCCACACCGAGCCTGGCAGCTTTGCCCGGGCAGCTGAGAGCGTGGCGGTCGAGGGGCTCTGGGCCATCTTCCACATCTCCAAGAACTTCCTCGCGTACGTCTCGCACAAGGTGCTGTTTCTGCAGGTCAAGTGCCCCGGGTGCCGGTGCGAGATGGACCAGGTGAACCTGCCCTTCATCCTGTCCTCCACGAAGACCGCGGGGCGCTCCCGATCCAGGCGTTCCACCGTTCCCTGGTCGCCCGCCTACGTCAGCCTCCTGCAGAGGCCGCCGTCTCCCGAGCTGATCCACGATGATTGCCATCGCTCCGCCGTCAACATCTCCTTCGAGGAGTTGGGATGGAGCAACTGGATTGTCCAGCCCAGCGTCTTCACCTTCTACTACTGCAACGGCACCTGCTCCAACTCCAACCGACTCACCTCCAGCCTTGGCCTCAAGGTCTGCTGTACTTCAGTCCCCGGAACCATGAAGCCCCTGAGAGTGAGGACAACTTCCGACGGTGGCTACACCTTCAAATACGAGACTATCCCCAATATCATCACTGAGGAGTGTGCCTGCATTTAAACCCCGTCCCAGGATAGCTGGGTCACTCAGGAATATCCCAACCCTCCACAAACTGGAGGTTCATCTTGGGTAGAACCCAGGAAAAGAATCCTCGGGGCCATGAATAATAAAACACATTCAATTCTCTCAGCGTGTTTGTTCTTTGTTAATTATAAAGTTGTTGGAGTTCGGGGAAAGGAAAGAATGGTGGAAATACAATTGAGAATCATCCAATCAGCTTTCAAAGAGTCTGCGCCCTTTCCAATTGGAGAAAGCCATGTGATTGGTGACCAATGGGGGTAGAGATTTGAAGGGGGGAAGCAGGCAATTGGAGGGTAGAGGTGACATGATAAAACTCCAGGATTGTGAAAGCCACGGGGACATCAGTACACAGGGGACATAGCAGGAGTAGACCACTCGGCCCATCAAACCTGCTCTGCCATCCAATACCACCATGGCTGACTTTTGGTTTCAGCTCCACTCTACCGACTGCTCCCCATATCCCTTAATTCCCCGAGAGACCAAAAATCTGTCTGTCCCAGCCTTAAATATATTCAACGATGGAGCAACCATAGTGCTCTGGGTTAGAGAATTCCAAAGGTTCATAATTCCATTCAGGTGAAGTTATTCCTCCTCATCTCAGTCCTAAATGATCGGCCCCTTATCCTGAGACTGTGCGCTGGCATTTTAGATTCCCCGAACAGGGGTAACAATCTCTCAGTGTTCACCCTGTCAGGTCCCTTCAGAATCTTGTCGGGTTCAATGAGATTGCCTCTCATTCCTCTAAACTCCAGAGAATATCGACCTCGCGTCATAGGACAACCCTCTTGTGCCAGGGACCAATCCAGTGAACCTTTGCTGGACTACCTCCAGTGTCACTATATCCTTCTTTAAACATGGAGGCCAAAACAAAGAAACAAAGAAGAACAAAGAACAATACAGCACAGGAACAGGCCCTTCGGCCCTCCAAGCCCGCGCCGCTCCCTGGTCCAAACTAGACCATTCTTTTGTATCCCTCCATTCCCACTCTGTTCATGTGGCTATCGAGATAAGTCTTAAACGTTCCCAGTGTGTCCGCCTCCACCACCTTGCCCGGCAGCGCATTCCAGGCCCCCACCACCCTCTGTGTAAAATACGTCCTTCTGATATCCGTGTTAAACCTCCCCCCCCTCACCTTGAACCTATGACCCCTCGTGAACGTCACCACCGACCTGGGAAAAAGCTTCCCAGGTCGGAAAACTGCACGCAATATTCCAGATGTGGTCTCACCAAAACCCTGCACAGCTATAACAAACTTCTTTACTCTTATACTGCAATCCTCTTGCAGTAATGGTCAACATTGCCCTCCTAATTGCTTGCTGTACCTGCACGCTAACTTTCTGTATCCTTCTACAAACAAACCCACTTTCTTTGAAAATCAATACTTTGCCTTTTGGAAATCCAGGTATACCACATCTACTGGTTCCCCTTTATCTATCCTACCAGTTACATCCTTAAAAAACACTAATGAATTTGTGAAACATGACTTTCCTTCATTAATACCACTCTGGCTTGTTCTAATCATATACTGTTCTCAGTGCATCATTAAGACTCCCTTAATAATAGATTCAAGCATTTACACAACAACTGATGTCAGGCTAACTGGCCGGTAATTCATCGCTTTTGTTCCTTCTTTATTAAAAAGTGGTGTCTCATTTGCAAACTTACAAGTTAATAGGATCAGTACCAAATCGAAGTAACTTTAGAAAATCATGATGAGCACATGTGTCAGCATTTACAGGGCATATCTTAGTTTCCAATCGTTACTTTTAAGAACATAAGAACTAGGAGCAGGAGTAGGCCATCTGGCCCCTCGAGCCTGCTCCGCCATTCAATAAGATCATGGTTGATCTTTTTGTGGACTCAGCTCCACTTACCCACCCGCTCACCATAACCCTTAATTCCTTCACTGTTCAAAAATCTATCTTTGCCTTAAAAACATTCAATGAGGTAGCCTCAACTGCTTCACTGGGCAGGGAATTCCACAGATTCACAACCCTTTGTGTGAAGACGTTCCTCTTCATCTCAGTCCTAAATCTGCTCCCCCTTATTTTGAGGCCATGCCCCCCAGTTCTAATTTCACTTGCCAGAGGAAACAATTTTCCTGCTTCTATCTTATCTATTCCCTTCATAATCTTATATGGTTCTGTAAGATCTCCCCTCAGCCTTCTGAATTCCAATGAGTATAGCCCCAGCCTACTCAGTCTTTCCTCATAAGCCAACCCTCTCAACTCTGGAATCAACCTAGTGAATCTCCTCTGCACCCCCCTCCAGTGCCAGTATATCCTTTCTCAAGTAAGGAGACCAAAACTGTACACAGTACTCCAGGTGTGGCCTCACCAGCACCTTATACAGCTGCAACATAATCTCACTGTTTTTAGGCCAACTATCCTCTATTCTACTACTGGGTTCATGTCGATTGGTGGAGTCAAAACTAAGACACAGCAGGTTTCTCTGCTGGGAGAGTTAATTGACTCAGGTCACAGTCAACATTACTCCAATCCCCAGTGTCCCAGCTATCTCCATTTTTGGGGATACGAATACCTATCACCTGTTTAACAATGTAATTGCCATTAAACCTTAACAATGTTTTAGTAACAGTTTGACACAGTGAAGGAATGGTGATATACTTCCAAGTTAAGATGGTGTGTGACTTGGAGGGGAACTTGAAGGTGATGGTGTTTCCACGTATCTGCTGTTGTCCTTCTAGATGGTAGAAGTTGCAGGTTTGGAAGGTGCTGTCGAAGGAGCCTTGGTGAGTTGCTGCAGTGCGTCTTGTAGATGGTACACACGGCTGTCACTGCGTGTTGGTGGTGTAGAGGGTGAGTATTTAAGGTGGTTGAGAATATAAAGACTGACAAATCCCCAGGGCCTGATGGAATCTATCCAAGGCTGCTCAGGGAGACGAGAGGTGAAATCGTTGGGCCTCTGACGCAAATCTTTGTCTCGTCACTGGACACAGGTGAGGTCCCAGAGGATTGGAGGATAGCCAATGTGGTCCCGTTATTTAAGAAGGGTAGGAAGGATAACCCGGGTAATTATAGGCCGGTGAGCTTGACGTCTGTGGTGGGGAAGTTGTTGGAGAAGATTCTTAAAGATAGGATGTATGCGCATTTAGAAAGGAATAAACTCATTAACGATAGTCAACATGGTTTTGTGAGAGGGAGGTCATGCCTCACGAACCTGGTGGTGTTTTTTGAAGAAGTGACCAAAATAGTTGACGAAGGAAGGGCCGTGGATGTTGTCTATATGGACTTTAGTAAAGCATTTGACAAAGTCCCTCATGGTAGGCTAGTGAAAAAGGTTGGATCCCATGGGATAAAGGGGGAGGTGGCTAGATGGGTGGAGAACTGGCTTGGTCATAGAAGACAGAGGGTGGTAGTGGAAGGGTCTTTTTCCGGCTGGAGGTCTGTGACTAGTGGTGTACCGCAGGGCTCTGTATTGGGACCTCTGCTGTTTGTGATTTATATAAATGATCTGGAAGAAGGAGTAACTGGGGTGATCAGTAAGTTTGCGGACGACACAAAACTGGCAGGACTTGCAGACAGTGAGGAACATTGTCAGGGGCTACAGAAGGATATAGATAGGCTGGAAAGTTGGGCAAGGAAATGGCAGATGGAGTTCAATCCTGATAAATGCGAAGTGATGCATTTTGGTGGGAATAATGTAGGGAGGAGCTACACGATAAATGGAAGAACCATAAAGGGTGTAGAGACGCAGAGGGACCTGGGTGTGCAAGTCCACAGATCTTTGAAGGTGACGTCACAGGTGGAGAAGGTGGTGAAGAAGGCATATGGCATGCTTGCCTTTATAGGACGGGGCATAGAGTATAAAAGTTGGGGTCTGATGTTGCAGATGTATAGAACGTTGGTTCGGCCGCATTTGGAATACTGCGTCCAGTTCTGGTCACCACACTACCAGAAGGACGTGGAGGCTTTGGAGAGAGTACAGAGGAGGTTTACCAGGATGTTGCCTGGTATGGAGGGGCTTGGTTATGAGGAGAGATTGGGGAACTGGGGTTGTTCTCCTTGGAAAGACGGAGGATGAGGGGAGACTTAATAGAGGTGTATAAAATTATGAAAGGCATAGATAGGGTGAACGGTGGGAAGCTTTTCCCCGGGTCGGTGGTGACGTTCACGAGGAGTCATAGGTTCAAGGTGAAGGGGGGGAGGTTTAACACAGATATCAGAAGGACATATTTCACACAGAGGGTCGTGGGGGCCTGGAATGTGTTGCCGGGCAAGGTGGTGGAGGCGGACACACTGGGAACGTTTAAGACTTATCTAGACAGCTATATGAACGGAGTGGGAATGGAGGGATACAAAAGAGTGGTCTAGTTTGGACCAGGGAGCGGCGCGGGCTAATTGTTCCTGGTTTCTCGTTTCAAGGCTTCATTCTATGATCATCTTGCTGGTGCCAGTACAGAGTGAGACTGCGGATAGTTGGGAACCTGTCTCGGGGGCAGGGAATTCATATGGTGTTCGTGGAAGTGGAAATGACTAGGGTTGGGAAGCATTTTCCGATCGGGGCCATTGTGATCTCCTGGACTCGTTTCGATCGCCTCAGGGGGTCGGAGACGAATTTCCCAGATTTTTTTTCCCCATATTGGCCCTGGGGTTTTTCACTCTGGGTTTTCGCCTCTCCCTGGAGATCACATGGTCTGGAATGGGGGGGTGGGGGTGAGTTAATAGGTTGTAATGAACAAAGCATCGTAGCTGTGAGGGACAGCTCGGTGGATAGGATATTGGTATGTAGATAGGCTGGAAAATTGGGCGGGGATCCTGGATTCAGGTTTCAATCCTGGACCGGGGAGCGGCGCGGGCTTGGAGGGCCGAAGGGCCTGTTCCTGTGCTGTATTGTTCTTTGTTCTTTGTTCTTTGTTTGTGGTGGATAGGGTGAAAAGCAAATTATTGCGGATGCTGGAATCTGAAACAAATTCAGAAAATGCTGGATAATCTCAGCAGGACTGACAGCATCTGTGGAGAGAGAATCGAGACAACGTTTCATTCAGACTCACAACAATGGCTCAATTGTCAGTATTTACAGGGGGTCCCCGGGGAGTGTGTCAGTATTTACAGGTGGATCCTGGGGGGTGTGTCAGTATTTACAGGGGGTCCCCGGGGGTGTGTCAGTATTTACAGGTGGATCCTCCGGGGTGTGTCAGTATTTACAGGGGGATCCCTGGGGAGCGTGTCAGTATTTACAGGAGGTCCCCGGGGAGTGTGTCAGTATTTACAGGGGGATCCCTGGGGAGTGTGTCAGTATTTACAGGAGGTCCCCGGGGAGTGTGTCAGTATTTACAGGTGGATCCTGGGTGGTGTGTCAGTATTTACAGGAGGTCCCTGGGGAGTGTGTCAGTATTTGCCGGGGGGTCCCTGGGGAGTGTGCCAGTGTTTACAATGGGGTGCCCAGGGGGTGCGTCAGTATTTACAGGGGGTCCCCGGGGAGTGTGTCAGTATTTACAGGGGGTTCCCGGGAGTGTGTCAGTCTTTACAGGTGGATCCTCGGGGGTGTGTCAGTATTTACAGAGGGGTCCCCAGGGAGTGTGCCAGTGTTTACAGGGGCGTCCCTGGGGAGTGTGTCAGTATTTACAGGCGGTCCCAGGGGAGTGTGCCAGTGTTTACAGGGGGGTGCCTGGGGAGTGTGTCAGTATTTACAGGGGGTCCCTGGGGAGTGTGTCAGTATTTATAGGGGGGTCCCCGGGGGAGTGTGTCAGTATTTACAGGTGGATCCTGGGGGGTGTGTGAGTGTTTAGGGGGGGGGTCCCTGGGGAGTGTGTCAGTATTTACAGTGGGGTCCCCCGGGAGTGTGTCAGTATTTACAGGGGGTCCCTGGGGAATGTGTCATTATTTGCAGGGGGTCCCTGGGGAGTGTGTTAGTATTTGCAGGGGGTCCCTGGGGAGTGTGTCAGTATTTGCAGGGGGTCCCTGGGGAGTGTGTCAGTATTTGCAGGGGGTCCCTGGGGAGTGTGTCTGTATTTACAGGAGGTCCCTGGGGAGTGTGTCAGTATTTACAGGGGAGTCCCCGGGGAGTGTGTCAGTATTTACAGGGGAGTCCCTGGGGAGTGTGTCAATATTTACAGGGGGTCCCCGGAGGAGTGTGTCAGTATTTACAGGGGAGTCCCTGGGGAGTGTGTCAGTATTTACAGGGGGTCCCCGGAGGAGTGTGTCAGTATTTACAGCTGGATCCTGGGGGGTGTGTGCGTGTTTACAGGGGGGGTCCCCAGGGGAGCGTGTCAGTATTTACAGGGGGTTCCTGGGGAGTGTGTCAGTATTTACAGGGGAGTCCCCGGGGAGTGTGTCAGTATTTACAGGGGGTCCCCGGAGGAGTGTGTCAGTATTTACAGGGGAGTCCCCGGGGAGTGTGTCAGTATTTACAGGGGAGTCCCTGGGGAGTGTGTCAGTATTTGCAGTGGGATCCTGGGGAGTGTGTCAGTATTTACAGGGGGTCCCCGGAGAGTGTGTCGGTATTTACAGGGGGGGCCCAAGGGGAGTGTGTCAGTATTTACAGGGGGTCCCAAGGGGAGTGTGTCAGTATTTACAGGGGGTTCCTGGGGAGTGTGTCAGTATTTACAGGGGAGTCATAGAATCATAGAATCATAGAAACCCTACAGTGCAGAAGGAGGCCATTCGGCCCATCGAGTCTGCACCGACCACAATCCCACCCAGGCCCTACCCCCACATATTTACCCGCTAACCCTCTAACCTACACATCCCAGGACTCTAAGGGGCAATTTTTTAACCTGGCCAATCAACCTAACCCGCACATCTTTGGACTGGGGTGTGTGTCAGTATTTACAGGGGGTCCCCGGGGAGTGTGTCAGTATTTACAGGGGAGTCCCTGGAGAGTGTGTCAGTATTTACAGGGGGGGCCCGGGGAGTGAGTCAGTATTTACAGGGGGTCCCTGGGGAGTGTGTCAGTATTTACAGGGGGATCCTGGGGAGTGCGTCAGTATTTTCAGGGGGTCCCCGGGGAGTGTGTCAGTATTTACAGGGGGTCCCCGGGGAGTGTGTCAGTATTTACAGGGGTCCCTGGGGAGTGTGTCAGTATTTTCAGGGGGTCCCCGGGGAGTGTGTCAGTATTTTCAGGGGGTCCCCGGGGTGTGTATCAGTATTTACAGGGGGGTCCTGGGGACTATGTCTGTATTTACAGGGGGGTCCCCCGGGAGTGTGTCAGTATTTACAGGGGGGTCCCCGGGGAGTGTGCCAGTATTTACAGGGGGGGTCCCCGGGGAGGTGTCAGTGTTTACAGAGGGTCCCCAGGAGGAGCTTGTCGGTATTTACAGGGGGTCTCGGGGAGGGGTGGGGGGAGTGTGTCAGTATTTACAAGGGCAGATCCCTGGAGAGTATTTACAGCGGGTCCCCGGGGGGAGAGGGGGGAAGGGGGGGGGGGCGGTTGGAGGGAGGGGGGGCGGGGGTTGGTGGTGGCGGGGCAGTGCTTCAGTATTTACAAGGGGGGGTTCCCTAGGGAGTGTGTCGGGATTTGCAGGGGGATCTCCAGGGATGTGTTGGCTGTTACAATGTTAGCATTCATGTCGAGAGGGCTAGAATACAAGAGCAGGGATGTACTTCTGAGGCTGTATAAGGCTCTGGTCAGACCCCATTTGGAGTATTGTGAGCAGTTTTGGGCCCCGTATCTAAGGAAGGATGTGCTGGCCTTGGAAAGGATCCAGAGGAGGTACACAAGAATGATCCCCGGAATGAAGAGCTTGTCGTATGAGGAACGGTTGAGGACTCTGGGTCTGTACTCGTTGGAGTTTAGAAGGATGAGAGGGGGACCTTATTGAAACTTACAGGATACTGCGAGGCCTGGATAGAGTGGACGTGGAGAGGATGTTTCCACTGGTAGAAAAAACTAGAACCAGAGGGCACAACCTCAGGCTAAAGGGACGATCCTTTAAAACAGAGATGAGGAGGAATTTCTTCAGCCAGAGAGTGGTGAATCTGTGGAACTCTTTGCCGCAGAAGGCTGTGGAGGCCAGGTCATTGAGTGTCTTTAAGACAGAGATAGATAGGTTCTTGATTAATAAGGGGGTCAGGGGTAATGGGGAAAAGGCAGGAGAATGGGGATGAGAAAAATATCGGCCATGATTGAATGGCGGAGCAGACTCGATGGGCCGAGTGGTCTATTTCTGCTCCTATGTCTTATGGTCTATTTACAGGGGGTGTCCCCGGGGGAGTGTGCCAGTATTTACAGAGACATGCAGTGAGTGTGTCTGTGTTTATGATGAAGGGGATTGGGCGGGGTACGGTGTAGCCATTATAAGCCGCCACTATTAGGTTTACTCAAAAGTGCACACAGTATCCAATGAGAACCTAAGTGGACAAGATAGAGGAAGGGTTCTTTTGTCACATGAGGTTCTTGTTCATCCTTTCGCTGTGACAGTATTTGAAGACCGTGTATTCTGGACTGATGGAGAAAATGAAGCTACTTATGGAGCCAACAAAGTCACAGGAGTAGATGTAGTCCTCCTTGCTTCAAACGTTAATGAACCTCAAGAGATCGTAATTTAGTGGATGCTCGAGAGAACAGAATGCGAGGAGCAGTGAGATCCCGAAGGGTTGTGGGGCGAGAGGAGACGACAGGGGTAGGGGGGATGAGTCCATGGATACAAATTGTAAAGCTCAGGTGTTGCTGAATTGGAAGGCAGTGTAGCTCCGTGTGGGGAATGGGTGCGAAATAAGGAATAAAATGGAAATCTGTGTATTGTGAAAGCAATTCCTTTGAATGCTGTCAGGGTCTAATGTTTAAACCCAGGGCCATGAAGCCACTATTGTAACAAGGTTTGCTGATTCTATTCTAACCGAGTGCCCTTGATAAATGTGTTGTTTCTGATAATTAATCTGGTTGAAGGGTGAGCCACCGAGATCAGACTTTTCAAATATTCAGCTCCTTCCCCGGATGAAATACCTAAAACTTCCCTTTTTGTCCATCACCACTTTCAGAGCCATTTCAGAATTCACCCATTCTCCAATATTCACGGTGGCACAGTGGTTAACACTGCTGCCTCACAGCGCCAGGGACCCGGGTTCGATTCCTGGCTTAGGTCACTGTCTGTGCGGAGTCTGCACGTTCTCCCCGTCTCTGCGTGGGTTTCCTCCGGGTGCTCCGATTTCCTCCCACATTCTGAAAGATGTGCTGGTTAGGTACATTGACCCTAACAGGTCCAGGAGTGTGGCGACTCAGGGATTTTCGCAGTAACTTCATTGCAGTGTTCATGTAAGCCTCCATGTGACACGAAGAAATAAACTTACACCCCCCAACCTCCCCCACCCACACCCCACAGGAGTGATCCCCCTGTCCTCCCCAGCAATGTCAGCTACAGAACCCTCCAATTCCATGAGGGTAGTGATCTCTGCCGTCCCTCCCTGGGTGTGGGCTCACTACACTTGGCCTGTATGAGGATGGAAGAAAGGCATTTGACCAGAGCGATTAAGCAAAGATTAGGTTCAATACATGTCCCCTGTGTGTGATTTGCTCTACACAAAAGAGCCAGAGGATGGAGCCCTATCACTATAACCCCACACATTTACCAATTCACCTAACCTGCACATCATGGTGCATTAAGGGGCGATTTAGCACGGCCAATCCATCTAACCTGCACATCTTTGGACTGTGGGAGGAAACCGGAGCACCCGGAGGAAACCCACGCAGACACAGGGAGAATGTGCAAACTCCATACAGACAGGGAATTGAACCCCGATCTCTGTACAGCGGTGCTAACCACTGTGCCATGTACTGCTACATGATGCCATGATGAGAGGTCGATTGTGGGGGCAGTTGAGAGATGAGTTACCCTGGCTACCCTCTGAGAGAAGAAATCCCTCCCCATCTCAATCTTCAAGGGGTGAACCCCTCACTCTGAGATTCTGCCTTCTGGTCCTAGGCTCTCGCACAAGGGCGGCACGGTGGCACAGTGGTTAGCACTGCTGCCTCACAGCGCCAAGGACCCAGGTTCGATTCCCGGCTTGGGTCACTGTCTGTGTGGAGTCTGCACGTTCTCCCCGTGTCTGTGTGGGTTTCCTCCGGGTGCTCTGGTTTCCTCCCACAGTCCGAAAGACGTGCTGGTTAGATGCATTGGCCATGCTAAATTCTCCCTCAGTGTACCCGAAACAGGCACCGGAGTGTGGCGACTAGGGGATTTTCACAGTAACTTCATTGCAGCGTTAATGTAAACCTACTTGTGACACTAATAAATAAACTTTAAAAAACTGTAAAACAACTTCTGATCATCTACCCTGTCAATCCCACTGAGAATCCTGTACGTCTCAATTCTTCTAAACTCCGATGAGTACAGGGCAACCTACTCAACCTCTCCTCATAAGAAAATCCCTCCCTACTCGGAATCAACCTCGTGACCCTTCTCTGGACTGCCTCCAATACCAATACATCTTTCCTTCGATAAGGGTACCAAAACTGTGGGGAGTGAATCTGTGGAATTCTTTATCACAAAGGGCTGTAGCAACTGGGTCATTAAGTATGTCCAAGGCTGAGATGGAGAGATATATAATCAGTAAGGGAATCGAGGGTTATGGGGATCAGGGGGTAAAGTGGAGTTGGTGACTATCATATCAGGTCAGCCACGATCTCACTGAATGACAGAGCAGACTGGATGGGCCGAATGGCCTACTTCTGCTCCGACATCTTATTGGCTTGTTGAAACCCACGCTTGCTAGCTTAAAGATGCCCAGAGCGCCTATAAAATACAAGTTTCTTTTTCACCCATTTGGAGGAGCGCTCAGCAGTGCCACATTCTTATCTTGGTTCTTCGACTCAAAGCCTATGATGGTTGGCCAGGAGTTTTATTCATGGACCACCACGCACTGTGCTGGAGCCCCAACTGCCCCTGGAACAGTTTGGAGTTCTCTAACTGACTCCTTTTCTGGGTCAGACTTGCAATTGCAAACGGAATTTGCAGGATTTTGGGGTCATCAGTGCTGCCACCATGTTACATATTAGAACATGGGAACAAGCCCTTCAGCCGAACATGACACCAAATTAAACTAATCCCTTCTGCCTGCCCTCGGTCCATATCCCTCTATTCTTTGCATATTCATCTGCTTATCTAAAAGCACCTTAAACGCCCCTATCGTATCTGCCTCCACCACACCTGGCAGCGCGTTCCAGACACCTATCACACTCCGCGTAAAGAACTTGCCCCTCACATCTCCTTTGAACTTCCCCCCTCTCACCTTAAGTGCGTGCCCCCTAGTTTTAGACATTTCAACTCTGGGAAAAAGATTCTGACTGTCAACCCTATCTGTGCCTCTCATCATTTTATAGACGTCTATCAGGTCTCCCCCCAGCCTCCGCCGCTCCACAGAAAACAACCTTAGGGTTTGTCCAGCCTCTCCTTATAGCTCATCCCCTCTAATCCAGGCAGCATCCTGGTAAACCTCTTCTGCACCCTCTCCAAAGCCGCCATATCCTTCCTGTAATGTGACGACCAGAATATAGAACATTGTTAAACTGGTTGAAGGACAATTGCTGAGACATTGGTATGTTTAAACAATAACCGGTTTATTAGGTATAACCAAATTGTATATATATAATATGCAGTTACTCTGCCGAATCCAGGAACTCTCTCTTTCTCTCTCTCTCTCTAGTCTTGGTCATGTGGTGTTTCTTACATCATCTGAATTTTGTGTACCTGGGTTTAGTGAATACCTTCCTTTTCAGAGCATGGAATGACAAACTGTGTCACCGAGCACTGGAGTGTGACCTCAGCAGAGAGCCGGAAGCTGAGGATGCCCAGTGAAGAGGGCAGGTAGGTTTGCCTTTGCTTTTTTAAGACTTTTCCTAGGTTCTTGCCCTACTCCAGGGATATTGCTTGGCTGCTATCTGTTAAGCAGCTGGCGAGTGGTTAAAGTCTGTTCTATTCCTAAGGTTTACAATCGTACAGAAATGTGTGACAAGGTTAATAGGATACATCAAATCAAATCAATGATTCAATAAAACGGTTCAGTTGTTAATTAAAGCACAGAATTTTCAAAAATCAATTCACAGTCCAGCATTTATTACCCATCCCTAGTTGTCCCTGGGGAGGGTGGTGCTGCCTTCTTGAACTGCTGCAGTCCCTGTGATGTAGGTACACCCACAGTGCTGTTAGGGAGTTTCTGGATTTTGTCCCAGCGACAGTGAAGGAAAAGCTGATATATTTCCAAGTCAGGATGGAGAGTGACTTGGAGGGGAACCTCCAGGTGGTGGCGTTCCCAGGTATCTGCTGCCCTTGACCTTCTAGATGGTAGAGGTCCTGGGTTTGGAAAGTGCTGTCTGAGGAGCCTTGGTGAGTTCCTGTGGTGCATCTTGTAGATGGTGCACACGGCTACCACTCTGTGCCAGTTGTGGAGGGAGTGAATGTTTGTGGAAGGGATAGCGATCAAGCGGGGCTGCTTTGTCCTGGATGGTGTCGAGCTTCTTGAGTGTTGTTGGAGCTGCACTCATCCAGGCAAGTGGGGAGTATCCCATCACACTCCTGACTTGTGCTTTGTAGATGGCAGAATGAGGGCATGGAAATTGAGTTGGCTAAAGTGAACTGTCAAAGCGATTGATTAACTGAGATGCAGTGGCAGACTTTTAAAGGGATATCGCTGAATGCACAGAATAGAAAGATTCCAAGTAAAGAGAAAGATTCCAAGAGAGGTCCCACCATCCGCAGTTAACTAAAAATGTTAGACAGTATCAAACTTCAAACAAAAGCATATCATTGTGTAAAGTTGGGTGGTGGGTCAGAAGACTGGACAAAATATGCAAAAAAAACCAAAGAATAACATTGTCAGCGGGGAACAGTTAGAGTGTGAGATATGGTTTATGCACGAGTTTTAATTTTCTGTAATTCCCTACATTAGGGGAAGTTTCACTTGATTGGAGAACAAGATCCCAGCTGATGTTGTTACCAGGCGCGTCGAATCCCAGGATGGAACCTGGCTTGATCAATCCCAACTTTAATCTTTTATTCAGGAATGTGGAGGGCAGTAACTGAATAGTAACAGGACTCAGCTGATAAACTTATAGCAAAATAATAAAACATTCATTAAGCAAGGATTGATGAGATATATTACACTACTCCTTTATCCCACAGCTATACCTTTACAGATATATATAGATTTATACAGATAGCACAATTTACACTATCTATCTTATGCTCTAATGTTCTCAGTAAGTAAACAGACCATGTGAACCAATAGGTGAAAGTGGTCAGACATCCACTCCCTGAAACCAAGACAGATGCTTCTATCTTTCATACGAGGAACTCTTATCTCCACTCACAAAAAACATGTCTTGAATCTTCTCTCAAATTATGCTTTATCTCGGGTGCCCTCACCAAGGATCCACCTCCAAGGTTTCAACCTCTCCTTGCAAAGTTTCTCTCCTTGCAAAGTTCCTTTCTCTCTCCTTCACAAGGGCAACTAGCAATGGGCAATAAATGCTGGTCAGCCAGCGATGCCCATGTCCCACGAATGAATTTTAAAAATGGGGTACGGTGTGGGCAAATGTGTCATTTTGGCTGGGAGAATAAAAAGTCATGTAACCTAAATGGCGAGAGATTGCAGAGCTCTGAGATGCAGCGGGATCTGGGTGTCCGAATGCATGAATCGCAAAAGGCTAGTATGCAGGTACAGTAAGTAATTAGAAAAGCGAGTAGAATGTTATCGTTTATTGTGAGGGGAATGGAATACAAAAGAAGGGAGGTTATACTTCAGTTGTTCTGGCCATTGGTGAGGCTACATCTGGAGTGCTGTGTACAGTACCGGTCTCCTTATTTAATGGAGGGTATGAACGGAAATAATTCAGGGATTGTCTTTGGAGGAAAGGTTGGACAGGCTGGGTTTGTATCCACTGGAGTTTAGATTAATAAGAGTCAACTTGACTGAAACCTTTAAGATCCTGAGGGGTGTTGACAGGGTGGATGTAGAGAGAATGTTTCCTCTTGTGGGAGAATCTAGAGCTAGGGGTTTAGTGATATAGAACCATAGGATGGGATCTTCTGGCCGCATTCTCCCCAAGAACGAAAAATCCCACCCGAGGTTAACGAAACTTTGCATGGTCCTGTCCCGCCCGTTACAATTCCCGTGATGGGTTGGGTGAGAAAATTCGGCCCATAGAGTTTTATAGCACAGAAAGAGGCCTTTCGGCCCATCGTGTTCGCACCAGCCATCAAGCACCTGTCTATTCTAATCCCAATTTCCTGCACTTGCTCCTTAGCGAGTATCCCACGTGCCTTCTTAACCACCTTATCAAACTGTTCCGCTGTCTTCAGAGATCTATGGACATGCACCCCAAGGTCCCTCTGATCCTCTGTACTTCTTAGTGTCCCACTGTTCGTTGTAAATTCCCCAGCCTTGTTAGTCCCCGCAAAATGCATCAACTCACACTTTTCAGGCTTAAACTCCATTTCCCACTGTTCTGCCCATCTAACCAGCGAATCTATATCATCCTGTAATCTAAGGCTTTGCTTTTCACTGTTCACCAAACCACCATTTTTTGTGTCATCTGCGAACTTACTTATCATACCTCCTACATTCACATCCAGATCATTAATGTACACCATAAACAACAAGGGACCCAGCACCGATCCCTGCGGAACACCACTGGGCACAGGCTTCCAGTCACAAAAATAACCTTCAACCATCACTCTCTGCCTCCTGCCACAAAGCCAATTTTGGATCCAATTTGCCAAACTGCCCTGGATCCCATGGGCTCTTAGCTTCTCGACTAATACCTCATGTGGTACCTTGTCAAAAGCCTTACTGAAGTCCATGTAGACTACACCAACTGCACTATCCTCATCTACACACCTAGTCACCTCCCCCCCAGGGGTGGCCTGGAGTCTCCAGGAACTGAATATCAATCTCCAGGGCACTGTTTCCTAGATTCTGCGCTGCTCTTGTAGCTGCAGTATTTATGCGTCCAGTCTGGTTGAGTTATTGGTCAACGGTAATCTCCATGAGGTGGATTGTGGGGATTCAATGATGGTGATCTCATTGAATGTCAAGGGAGATGATTGGATTGTTGGAGGCGGTTATTGCCTGACATTTGTGTAGCACGGATATTACTTGCCAATTTTCAGCACAGGTTTGGATATTGTCCAGGTCTTGCTGCATTTGGACATGGACTGCTTCAGTATCTGAGGAGTTGATGACAGGTCCATAGAAGTTACTTTGGGTGGTAACTGTCACTTGGTTTCAGACCACAGTTTGTCTATTGGTTTATGTGGACTATGTATTTACTCTGAATATTAGAGTATAAGATGGATTTTGTATGTTGCATTATCCTTATGAATCTGTATACATTTATAAAGGTATAGAGGGAATAGTGTATTATAATTAATCTGTTTGTGTTTAATAAGTATTTACTTTTGTTAAAAGCTCATTTGCAGACTCTTGTGACTCTGTTCAGTTACTGCTTTCTAAGCAAAAGATAAATTTGGGATCTATCAAACCAGGTTCCATCCTGGGATCCGACTTGTCCGGTCGTATCATCAGCTGGGATTGTAACATAGTCAAGATCCTTTTATTTTTTTCGAGCGCCAACTGTCTCCAAATCTCACGGTCGAAGAGCCTGTTCCATCGGCATCGCGTCTGCTGACCTGCAAAAGGTAAAGGAAGAGATGGTTACCCATGAGGATGGCGAGTGGCCAGGTTGGTTTCTTCACATCACCACTGAGACACAGGAAGGAACATAGGGGCAGGAGAAGGTCATTTAGCCCCTCGAGTCTGATCCATTGTTCATTTAGTTGATCTGAATCTTAACTCCACACACTTGCATTTAAAGGTACCTCATCTTATAGCCCATCAACTGGGGCTGGACATGAGGCAGAATTAGAGGAGTGCAGAGATCTTGGAGGGTTGTAGACTGGATAACGTGAAAGAGATCGGGGGAACATGAGGCCATGGGGGAATTTGAAAACAAGGACAAAACTTTTTTAATCAAGGTGTTATTAGACTAGGAGGTAAATTTTCTGACCACGGCCACCCCAAGACCTGAAAATCCCACCCGAAGTCAATGGACCTTTGCATGCTCCTGTCCCACCCTCGATGTCAATGTAACTTGGCGGGTAGAGGCCCCCGGTGTACCCCTACTTTTGTTCCCTCTCAAGCACCTTGCAAACATCTTCAGTTCTTCCACATTAATCAGAAACTCCCAGTGTCAGTACGGGTCACTATTTTCTGATGACCTTTTGGTAGAAGACTTTACTGTGGCCAATCGAGTACTGGGATGTCTTTAGATCCTTTTTTTTCATTTATTCGTGGGGCGTGGGCATCACTGGCTGGTCCAGCATTTATTGCCCATCACTCATTGCCCGAGGGCAGTTGAGAGTCAACCACATTGCTGTGGCTCTGGAGTCACATGTAGGCCAGACCGGGTAAGGACGGCAGATTTCCTTCCCTAAAGGACATTAGTGAACCAGATGGGTTTTTCTAACAATCGACAATGGTTTCATGGTCATCAGTAGATTCTTAATTCCAGATATTTTTTACTGAATTCAAATACCATCATCTGCCATGGCGGGATTCGAACACGGGTCCCCAGAGCGTTAGCTGAGTTTCTAGATTAATAGTCTTGTGATAATACCACTAGGCCATCGCCTCCCCAAAGTCCTCCCTCACTAATGAACCAATATCAGCCCCTATTAACAGATCTACCCCACCTCCTTTTCTTTTCCTAGCCGTCCTAAACCTGAAACCCTTGAATATTCAATTCCCAGTCTTGGTCACCCTGTAGCAATGTCTCAATTCAATCCTATCCATTCACCCCAATTTGTGCGTTTAAACCATAAACCCTTATGTTTATTTGTTAGTGTCACAAGTAAGGTTTACATTAACACTGCAATGTAGTCACTGTGAAAACCCCCTAGTCGCCACACTCCGGCGCCTGTTCAGGTACACTGAGGGAGAATTTAGCATGGCCAATGCACCTAACCAGCACGTCTTTCGGACTGTGGGAGGAAACCAGAGCATCCGGAGGAAACCCACGCAGACACGGGGAGAACGTGCAGACTCCGCACAGACAGTGACCCAAGCCGGGGATCAAACCCGGGCCCCTGGCACTGTGAGGCAGCAGTGCTAACCACTGGGCCACCCAATGCTGTGTGCAGTCAGATAGCCTTTAATTCTGCTTTTGAAATGTTATTCTCTACTCTCATCCTATTTGACGCTTGCCTATGCTTCATCCGTCTTCTATTTTTGCTTTCTAACATTCACATGGACTAAGACCTTGGGCTTTTCACCTCCCCCTTCAAAAGATATGCTGCAGCCTGGACCTGATGATGCTTGTGGTCGTCTAGGTCACTGGTAGCATCCATGACTTCCCACATACTACAGGGCACGCATCCCACATGACCAAGCTGCACAACCATGTTTTTGCTTCACTTACAGTAGCTTTATTTTACTTTTGATTTGCCGATGTTAACTTTATTTTACTTTGCCTTAACTTAATAAACCTTATAGATATAGTATAATCTGAGTAGTAGACCTTCCAAAATGCATTGCCTCACATTTGTTCGGACAATAGCAAATGTAACCCCACCATTGAAGATAGGAGGGAGAATGAGAATGGAGAACCACCCGTTAGTCTGACATCAGGTAGTGGGGAGAATGTTAGAATCTATTGTAAGCGATGATGTAGCTGCACATTTAGAAATTATTGGTAAAAACTGGACAATGTCACATGGATTTGTCAAAGGGATGGGATTCTCCGGCTGTTCACGCCACCAGGGTTCTCCAGCCCCGCTGCAGCGAACGGAGATTTGGCTGAGACCCAAATTCTCCATCCTCGCCGGCTGTGATGGAAGGGGCGGGAATGGCCGGAGAATTTCAGCCCATGTTTGACAATCTTGTTGGTGTTTTTTTGAGAATATCACTTGCAGCATTGATAAAGGAGAGCCAGTGGATGTGATGTATTTGGATTTTCAGAGGGCTTTTGATAAGGTCCCACACAGGAGGTGAGTAAATAAAATCAGAACACATGAAATTGGGGGAAATATACTAGCATGGACTGAGAATTGTTTGACAGACAGAAACCAGGGTGTAGCAATAAATGGGTCATTTTCAGAGTGTGGAGATGCCGGCGTTGGACTGGGGTAAACACATGAAGAAGTCTCACAGCACCAGGTTAAAGTCCAACAGGTTTATTTGGTAGCAAAAGTGGCTTTTGCTACCAAATAAACCTGTTGGACTTTAACCTGGTGCTGTGAGACTTTTTACTCATTTTCAGGGTGGCAGGCTGTTACTAGTGGGGTGACTGCAAGGATCAGGGCAAGGCCACAGCTGTTTAATCTGTATAAATGGTTTGGCTGTGGGGACTAATTGTAATATTTCCAAGTTTGCCAATGACATCAGACTGAGTGGAAATGTAAGTTGTGAGGAGGATACATGGATGTTTCAGGAGGATGCGGTCCAGTTAAGGGAATGGGCAAGTGCATGGCAGGTAAAATATAATGTGGGCAAGTGTGAAGTTATTCACTTTGTAAAACTAGGGTGGCATGGTGGTTAGAACTGCTGCCTCACAGCGCCAGTGACCCCAGTTCAATTCCGGCCTCAGGTCACTGTTTGTGCGGAGTTTGCACATTCTCCCCATGTCTGCGTGGGTTTCATCTGGGTGCTCCGGTTTGCACTTCATAGAATGTTACTGTGCAGGAGGAGGCCATTTGGCCCATCGAGTCTGCACCGACCACAATCCCACCCAGGCCCTATCCTCATAACCCATACATTTACCCTATCTAGTCCCCTGAATACTAAGGGGCAATTTAGCATGGCCAATCCACCTAACCCGCACATCTTTGGACTGTGAGAGGAAACCGGAGCACTCGGAGGAAACCAACACGGGGAGAATGTGCAAACTCCACACAGACCGTGACCCAAGCCGGGAATCGAACCTGGGTCCGTGGCGCTGTGAGGCAGCAATGCTAACCACCGTGCTACCGTGCCGCCCGTTTCCTCCCACAGCCCAAAGATGTACAGGTTAGATGGATTGGCCATGCTAAATTGCCCCTAGTGTCAGGGGGACTAGTTAGGGTAAATGCATGGGTTATGGGGGTAGGGCCTGGGTGGGATTGTTATTGGTACAGACTCAATGGGCTGAATGGCCTCCTTCTGCACTGTAGGATTTTATGAAAACAGAAAGTAAGATTGTTTTTAGTGAGAGGTTGGGAAATTCAAAGGGTGTCCTGATTCATAAGTCGCTAAAAACTAGCACACAGATTCAGCAAGCTGTGAGGAAGGAAAGTGAGGTGATGGACTTTATTACACGGGATTTAAGTGCAGGAGTAAGGATATCTTGCTGCAAGTTTATAGAGCCTTGGGAAGGCCTCAATTGGAGTAGTGTGCAGAGTCCCATTACCTGAGGAAAGGTATACCTGCCACAGAGGAGGGAGTGAAATGGAGATTCACCTGATTAATCCCTGCGATGGCGGGTCTGTTTTATGAGGAGATTGAGGAGGCTTCTCCCTGGGCAAAGTTCAGTTGGTTCTGGTCGTCCACCATGCCGCTTGACTCGAGGCTGTCACTTCTCGGTTGGTGAGGGATCTCCCTCGACGCGCGGTTAGCCACGTTCAGCTGCTCCTGGGGATTCTTCACAGGTCGGCGAACGGCCTCGGACATCTCCAATCTTCCCAGCCCAGCTTGTCCAGCCTCCCTGCCCATCTTGTCCTTGTTGTCCAGTGTGAAGGAGGCAGTGCGCGCGATGCGGAAGGCCAACCGTCTGCCCCGCAAACCATCCCGGATGCCGCCAAGGCCAAGGTGAAAGAGCTCGGCAAAGTTGAGCAACGAGCAGAGAGAGCTGGCCACAAACATGACCAACAAGAAGACGGTTTTCTCAGTGGAACGGGGCACAACACAGTCGACCTGAAAGGGACAAGGATGGCTACCGCAGTTGTGGATGTTTGGTACTTTAAACCCGTAGAGAAAATACTGACCCACCAGGAAAGCGATCTCGCAGACTGTTCTCAGCAGGAGTTGGGAGACGTACAGCTTCATGAGGCCGTCTTCCTTGATATGCCTCCGGCCGTCGTGCCGCTGCTTGTCAGCCTCAGACTTGCGCTCAATCTCCTCACAGGCCGTGGGTCCCTCCTTATTGTCAGACTCCACATCTTCTTCGGCCCCGCGGCGCACCCTCCTCCTGCCCTCCATCCGAGCAATCCGGTGAAGGGCACAGCCCAGGTACACGATGGGCGGCACTGTGACCGTGATGATGTGGAAGACCCAGAACCGGAGATGGGACAAGGGCGCGAAGGAATTGTAGCACGCAGTCTCACAACCGGGCTGCTGCGAGTTGCAGATGAAGGCGCTCTGTTCATCCCAGTAGGTGGCAGCGCCGCCCAACTCCAGGAGCGTGATGCGGCAGATCATCAGGACAGCCAACCAGATCTTACCCACGAACCTGGAGTGGTTGTCGACCTCCTTGAGAAACTGTGCCAGCACAGACCAGCTCATCTTGGCGGAGTGAGGCCTCCAATCCAACACTGAAAGGAACCAACAGAAAACATCGATCAAACACCGAGCTCTGAGGTACCACATCAGGATGCAGAACCTGGCCTCATGCAGCCATTCAACTTCCCATTGACATCATTCCCGGTTTGGCGGGACGGGAGGAAGGTGTTTGTGGGGGGGTACGGGATGGGGAATTCGGGGGTTAGACGCCACTGAGACTCTGGAGGATCTACTCACTTCATCTTGGTGGTGTTGGGAAGGACCAATGTGAGGCTGTTTAAAGTTTTTAAGTTTATAAAGTTTATTTATTAGTCACAAGTAAGGCTTACATTAACACTGCAATGAAGTTACTGTGAAAATCTCCTAGTCGCCACTTGTTCGGGTACACTGAGGGAGAATTTAGCACGGCCAATGCACCCTAACCAGCACATCTTTCAGACTGTGGGAGGAAACGGGAGCACCCAAAGGAAACCCACGCAGACACGGGGAGAACGTGCAAACCCCACACAGTGACCCAAAGCCAGAATGGAACCCGGGTTCCTGGTGCCGGGAGGCAGCAGTGCTAACCACTGTGCCACCGTGCTGCCCTATAGTGTCAGAGGGGAGGGTGTGAGGGACAGCAGAGAGGCATTCACTCAGTGGGAAGTCCCACAGGGGCGAGGGTCAGGACTCTTATCATGAATCCTCATAGTAAGAACTTTCGGAGCGCTGCTCCTTCATTGGGTGATTCATTCTCCGAAAGCTCGTGCTACCAAATAAACCTGTTGGGCTTTAACCTGGTGTTGTGAGACTTCTTATTGTGCCCACCCCAGTCCAACGCCGGCATCCCCACATCAGGAATCCTCACCGCGCACTGTGGTGTTCTCCCCTTTTCAGTGAATGATCCTGGGGGATTATGGAGCAGGGTAAATTGGCAATTCCACTCATGGTGACAGAGCAGCAGCAGTGATCCTGGCGTGCCACCTGGTCAGGGCCAGTGCCCCGCAGGTGAAGGGGAGGCTGGGCCTGTAGCTGTTGCGGGAAAAGCAGCACAGATGCTCAAGCCTCGTACAGGACCTTATCAACAAAGGGGTCCTCCTCCTCCCCGGTCAGCTCCAATGCTCACTCCTCAAAGGGCATGAGGGCTTGGGTTCTGGCATGAATCTGCAACACTGCGCCCGCTCACACCTGGTATGGTGGGGTTTGCCCTCCAATGAGACAGATGGGGATATGCGCTGGAGTGAGAGAGCAGAGCAGCTCATGGTGGGGAATATGGAGGTTAGGGTTAGGGTTAGGAGGTGGGGCTAGTTTGGGGACGGGAGGGGGGAGAGGGGCTTGTGATAGGTGTTGGGGACCCGTGAGGTGGCTGAGTGAGAGATCGACTTGGAGGTGCTAGGCGTGTGTGCGGGGGATCCAGTGGGAGAGTGGAGGAGGCAGATTTACCCGGGCCACACAAAAACACTGACTCAGCTTCTTCCGACTGCTACCCCTTCCTGTTCTGTAGTGAGCTGGCACTCACTCAGGCAGCCATTGTCTCCCAGACTGGGTGGAGGGTCACCTTGCTGGGAGGATGTCTATGCAACCATGGATAGATGACACCCCGCCTCTGCTGCACACCATCCAAGAGTCTGGTCGGCGCTCTCTGATAGTAGTGGGCAGTTGCTATAGATACACATGTATGTTTGTTTTAATGTTTCTGTAGAATGTTTAAAATTCAGCTTTATTCTACAGGCAGTCAGTGTGTCTGGAAACATTCAGCTCAGATGCTGGGAGAGCAGGATAATTACTCATTTTAGCCATTTAATGTTTACTTAGGATAAAGCTAATGGACTTTTGTTTATAGGTGGAGGTTTCCGCTGGGGTTTGGATGACAGGAATGGAATGTGGGTTTAGGTACGCAGGGTCATGTGATAATGTGGTTGGTGGGAGGAGCTAGGTCTGTAGCCTCCAGAGAAAGGGACTTGTTTCCTAGCAGATCCCAGACTCCAAATCCAGAGAGAGAGACACAGGCAAAGCTCCCTCTCGCTAAAGATCCCACGCAACAACTGACTTGAATTCTCTGTGTGAGCCTAATCCCGCCCACTCTGTCAATCAACCTAATCAAGCTGGACTCTGAAAAAAACAGGGGAAAACATGAAAATATCAGAACAGCATTAGCCCAGATTAAAACAAACATTTTAGCAATTGAGATCAATTATTCCGCTGTAGCAACAACAGAGGCTGTCAGTTACAGACAAAGCGGCACCGGTTAATAGAACAGAATCTGCGCATTTCGAATACCGTCTGAAAACAGGGTTACGCGGGAAGCAGGTTCGTTTCCACACAGCTTTGACCAGACACTTTGATGCGCGATAAATCACACGGGAGGCAGGATGTACCCGGGAAATAAAGGCTTTTATTGCCAACAATAACGGAGCTACTATATACAATATACAATTCCAGACTAAAGGGTCACCAGGCAGAGCAGTGACCTTTATACCTCTCCCAGAAGGCGGAGCCAACTGGGGTGTACCATAGGACTATATTAACAGGTAGAACAGCCCAACCCTAACCCCAACAGTAACTGGCCAGACTATGGCTCAGCACTCCTGGTGGGAACCAACAATGGTTCACCACACCCTTGCTGCGAATGTCCGAGCAGCTTGGGCAGGTTTCCAAACCAGTCAGTGGGAAGTTGTTCCCAGTTGAAATGCGGCGAGTTAATGAAAGTGTTACAACACGGGGCTCGGAAAAACGGGGCAAGATTTTGTTTGGGAGAGGAGGAGCCAGGCAGCTTAACAACTGACAGGAAACTTGTAGCGGACGAGTCCATTTGTCCATTACAGGATGTGTCATTGTGTTTAATCAACAACCTCTTCCTTCAAAAATCAACAGCACAGAAAGAAATTTGAAATGGAAAAAGAGGCAAAGAAGGAGATTGTTTCACAAAGTCCAACTCTCCCATGGGCTCACTCCCTTATCAGACACCTCAATGTATTATAATTAACCCAATATCACGCCCTCTATTTCTTCATTTGGAGATTAGACCCAACATCTCTCAATGTGAGTGAAAAACTGTTATCTCCCGTCTCCTCCAAAATTATCTTCCAGCGGCAGGTTTCTCTTTGGTGATAATAGCGAGAGAGAGAGAGGGAGAGGGAGAGAGGGAGAGAGAGAGAAATAGAGAGCAAGCCACAGAAAGAGAGATTACAAGGACAAGGGTGAGAACATGAGAGTTGAGGGAGAGAGCAAGAGAGAGGGAGAGAGGGAGAGAGAGAGAGAAATAGAGAGCAAGCCACAGAAAGAGAGATGACAAGGACAAGGGTGAGAACATGAGAGTTGAGGGAGAGAGCAAGAGAGAGAGAGAGAAATAGGGAGCGAGGAAGAGATACAGAGAGACGGATCCCAAGGAGGAGAGAGAGAGAGCTCAAGAGAGCGTGAGAGAGAATGAGTGGGAGAGTGTGCATGAGAATGTGTGAGCATGAGAGATCAGGAGCGAGAGTGAACACAACACAGAGAACATGCTGTGGAGTGTTCCAGTTTCAAATTTACAGAGAAAGCCACGGCACTGAGACAGGCCATTCAGCCCAACGGGTCTAGCCCAGTGCTTGTGCTCCCCCTGGGCTCCCCCTCACTGTCTTTCTATTCCTTTCTCCCTCATGTGTTTATCCAGTTTTCCCTCAGAGACATCGATACCATTCACCTCGACTGCTCCCCATGGCCGTGAGCTCCACATTCCCCCCACTCTCTGACTAAAGGTTTTTCTCCAGAATTTCCTGTTGGATTTTTTAGTGGGAAGTTTGTCGATTGTACAGATGTGGAATTGGGGATAAAGGCACATCCTGAGGGAGAGCTGTGCTCCGATGTTTCAGTCCCAGACTGACTGCCCCTCTCCAATAAACAAACCGTTCCCGTGTAAAGCGCAAGATCCCGGATTAAGATCATCATTCAGCCTACCTTCAAACGTGAGCAGTTAGAGTCCTTGCTCCAACCTCTTCACAAACTGACTCCTTCCAGAGCAAGAGAGAAAAAAACAATAGGTTTAAAACGTTGCAAAGACCACTCGCTGCTGACACGATAAGACTGAGCTAAACTAAAATATCCGCAATTATATAAACACAGAGTCCCTCCACTTAAGGAACCCTTTCCTGAAATCTATGTGGAAATAATGGCTCGTTCCAGTATCGGAGTGACAGGAAGCTCTGATAAAGAGTCAACATTTGGAGCGGAGCAAAAAGCAAGTGTTACTACATATTGAGGAGCGTTTACTTGGGAAAGGATTCTGAAGAGTCCCAAATGTTAATAATTGGGAATTACTGTGCAAAGCTTTCCCACGTCCTCCTCACTGCACATCAGCCAGGCCAACTCATAAAACCATAGAATCCCTCCAGTGCAGGAGTCTGCTCCGACCACAATCCCACTCAGGCCCTAACGCCACAACCCCATGCATTTACCCTAGCTAGTCCCCCTGACACTAAGTGGCAATCTAGCATGGCCAATCCACCTGACCCGCACATCTTTCGGACTGTGGGAGGAAACCGGAGCACCCGGAGGAAACCCACGCAGACACGGGGAGAACGTGCAGACTCCGCACAGACAGTGACCCAAATCAGGAATCGAACCCGGGTCCCTGTGAGGCGGCAGTGCTAACCACTGTGCCACCGTGCCCAATCCCCAGTTAATGGTGGGGAATTCGGTGGTCATCTCCTGAATATTCCCTGTATTTTGCCAGACATTCCCGCTGTGTAGGGGGTTTGAAACACAGTTCAAGGTTTTTTTCTTGTTTCCGACACTCTTGTCCTTTGTGCGGGAGAAGCACTTTTCAGAGGCCCCACGGCCCATTTCAAAACCAACTTACTGCTCCCATTAACGACCAATCCGGCTACTCCACAAATCAGGTCCTCGCTGTTCTGCACAGCATCCTCTGTAGACGGACTTTACGTCAAGGGTTTCAATGTATCTCCAGCCTCCACATGGCGCACAATCTCCTCGGTGGGTTGTCCCGTTCTCTTCAGATGCACATCGCTGCCACTATGTTGCATTTCTACGTCTGCTTTACAGCAACCGCAGACCGGGACTGGTAAATGATATGTAAGTACGTTTGCTTTATTTGAAGATGTGGTACAGGAAGGCTCAGCAGACAGATCTACTTGATGGATTCAGCAAATGGGGACGGGGCAGTGAGAGGGAAATAGGTGGGAAAAGGGGTAGGAAGGGAGGGCAGGGTTTTTGATTAAAGGTGATGGCAGTGGACCCCATGGCCGAATGGCCTCTTTGTGTGTCATATTGAATGATGTAGGACTACCGAGACAAACGGATTGGATAGCAGGGTAACCACGGTGACTGAGGAGGGAACACAAGGAATGGGAAGACAAGGCCTTTCGGCCCCTCAAGCCTGCTTTTCCATTCAATGATCCAATTCATGGCGGATCAGGTTATGGCCTGAACTCCACTTTCCAGCCTCTTCCACCCATGGAAGGACAACATTCCCTCCGGCCAGTTGTCCCAACAGAGGCAAATGCACTCGCTCCTGGGCTAAATTTAATCCAATTGTGGAATTAACATCAGCCCAATGCTGCACAAATGGATAGACAGTGTGTTGGTTTGCAGCGACAGAGTTGCTACTGTATTGGAAGGGTTGAGTTACAAAGGACCAATATTTTCCCAGCACAATGTCAGCAGCAACTACCAGATAGAAGTGAACACACTTCGATTTAAATCCATCTATCCTGTGATGCTCTCTCTCAGTGTTCACTCAGAGGGCTGTGGGTACAAGATCCATTGAATCCTACAGAGCACAAGGAGGCCATTCGGACCATCGAGTCTGTACCGACCACAATCCCACCCAGGCCCCATCCCCGTAAACTTTCCCTAGCTAGTCCCCCCGACACTAAGGGACAATCCACCTAACCCGCACATCTTTGGACTGTGGAAGGAAACCGGAGCACCCGGAGGAAACCCCCACGCAGACACGGGGAGAACGTGCAAACCCCACACAGACACAAGCCGGGAATCGAACCCGGTGCTGTGAGGCAGCAGCGCTAACCACTGTGCCACCGTGCCAGCCTCGTTACCCAAATTCAGGATCTTCGACTTAATCCCAGACACGTCAGTGATAAGAAGCTAGGAGGCAATCGATTTCATAAGTATATTCTTTCTTTGCATGGAGATGCCACTGGCAAGATTTTTACGGACGCGGCTGGTGAAGCCACTGGACAGGTAGATCCCAGAATGGAACCCTGGTTCAAAGGACCGTAACGTTTAGTTTTTATTAGGAAACATGGAGGAACAGAATCACAGCAAAGGTACACCAGACTGATTCCTGGAATGGCAGGACTGACATATGAAGAGAGACTGGATCGACTGGGCTTGTACTCACTGGAATTTAGAAGAATGAGAGGGGATCTCATAGAGACATATAAAATCCTGATGGGACTGGACAGGCTGGATGTGGAAAGAATGTTCCTGATGTTGGGAAAGTCCAGAACTCGGGGTCACAGTCTAAGAATAAGGGGTAAGCCATTCAGGACTGAGATGAGGAAGAACTTCTTCACTCAGAGAGTTGTGAACCTGTGGAATTCTCTCCCACAGGAAGCTGTTGGGGCCAGTTGGTTAGATATGTTTCAAGAGGGAGCTGCACGTGGCCCTTGTGGCTAAAGGGATCAAGGAGGTATGGAGACAAAGCGGGAGTGGGATACTGAAAGTACATAATTAACCATGATCATATTGAATGGTGGGGCAGGCTTGAAGGGCCGAATGGCCTCCTCCTGATCCTATTTTCTATATTTTACAGGACAGCTAATTAGTTGTAAAAACAAGAAGAAAAGAAAGCATTTATTACACATGAAGTTTGAGTTTAATACAATGCTCCTTTACTCCCTGATATATATATATATATATCAAGGACATCCAGGTATAAACCGGGTGAAGAAATTAGCACATAGTCACTTTTGGTGGCCAAGTCTGGATGCACAGACTGAAGAAAAACTGGGAAAGTGTCAATCCGGATCACAAATAAGAAATACACCACCCACTGTCTCCATTACAGCCAATATAATCTGCCATGCAGATGCCCACTCACTCAGCCTGTCCAAATCACGCTGAAGCATCTCTGCATCCTCCTCACAGCTCACCCTCCCACCCAACTTTGTATCATCTGCAAATTTGGAGATAATACATTCAGTTCCCTCTTCCAAATCATTAATATATAATGTGAACAGTTGGGGTCCGAGCACAGATCCCTGCGGAACCCCACTAGGCACTGACTGCCAATCAGAAAAAGACCCATTTATGCCAACTCTTTGCTTCCTATCTGCTAACCAGCTTTCTCTCCATCTCAAGACATTACCCGCACCCCATGTGATTTAACTTCACATAGTAATCTGATCATTTCCTACCCGCCTGTCCTTCCCAAAAATCAAATAACCCGGAATATTTATTAATTCCCAATTTTGATCTCCTTATAACCATGTCTCAGTGATGGCTACCGGATCATCGCTATTTCAGTCTATTTGTATCACCAGCCCATTTATCTTGTAGCATGCTCTCACACACATACTCACACACACACACAAACACACACACACCCTGACATACACACACACACATGCAGATTCACTCACACACACTCACTCACACACACACACACATACACACTCTCTCTCACACACACACACTAACAAACACACTCTCTCTCACACACACACACTAACAAACACATGCACACAGATTCACACATTCTCGCACACACACACACAAACATATACACACTGACATACAGACACACTGATACACACACATACACACACATACACAACCACAAACATTCATTTACTCATACACACAGTCACACTCACACGCAAGCTCACATAGACACAAACACACACACAAACACATACCTACACACCTCACAGATACACACCCACGCACACAAATGCACACATAAACACAAGCACACATACAGACGCACACGCACACACATATACACTCACACACACACACACTCACACTCACTCACACACAAGTACACAAATTCCCATTAAAGTTTATTTCAAATCCTAGCTGTGGTAATGTCCTGAAATAATGGGCGGGATTTTATGGCTTTGCCGGGGTAAGACCGGAAATTCCCACCGGGATCAATGGAGATTCCCGTTGTCGGGCCCACGCCGATTCTGTGGCGGGCGAGGTGGGAGAGTTCCGGCCATCCTGAAGCGACAGGCCCACTCATTTCATTGGGTGACCCCTCAGCGTGCTTCAGCTGGGCTGAAAGAGAGATGGTTGAAGTAATCTACCTGTACTACGTGAGTTAGGAATGATGTATAATTTTTTGTTTAAGCTTAATTTGTCTTTTTGTATTTGTGTATGCTAAGTAAGGGTTAATACTTCAGTTTAGCTTCATGTTAAACCAGAGTGCCGACAAGACCATAAGACATAGGAGCAGAATTAGGCCACTCGGCCCATCGAGTCTGCTCCGCCATTCAATCATGGCTGATATTTTTCTCATCCCCATTCTCCTGCCTTTTCCCCATAACCCCTGATCCCCTTATTAATCAAGAACCTATCTATCTCTGTCTTAAACACACTCAATGACCCGGCCTCCACAGCCTTCTGCGGCAAAGAGTTCCACAGATTCACCACTCTCTGGCTGAAGAAATTCCTCCTCATCTCTATTTTAAAGGATCGTCCCTTCAGCCTGAGGTTGTGCCCTCTGGTTCTAGTTTTTCCTACTAGTGGAAACATCCTCTCCACGTCCACTCTATCCAGGCCTTGCAGTATCCGGTAAGTTCCAATAAGATCCCCCCGTCGTCCTTTTAAACTCCAACGAGTACAGATCCAGAGTCCTCAACCGTTCCTCATACGACAAGCTCTTCATTCCAGGGATCATTCTTGTGAACCTCCTCTGGACCCTTTCCAAGGCCAGCACGTCCTTCTGTAGATATGGGGCCCAAAACTGCTCACAATACTCCAAATGGGGTCTGACCAGAGCCTTATACAGCCTCAGATGTACATCCCTGCTCTTGTATTCTAGCCCTCTCGACATGAATGCTAACATTGCATTTGCCTTCCTAACTGCCGACTGAATCCGCACGTTAACCTTAAGAGAATCTTGAACAAGGACTCCCAAGTCCCTTTGTGTTTCTGATTTCCTGAACATTTTCCCATTTCTACAAGTCTACAATATTTAGCTTCACTTTAAACAGTGCCTGCATTATTATGAAGGTTTTATGATGTGAAAGCAATTATAAGGGGATAAAAACACTAAGCTGTTGCTTAGCAACCAGAGGTTAAGAAAATCAGAAGGACTTGAGTTTTCAGTTGAAACCAGGTAACACAGAAGCAAAAAAACTTTCCACAGAAACTGCTATTACTGACAAGACAATACAGAGGGACAGAAAGCAAGTCCCAGAAGCTAAAGAACAAAAGGTTCCAAAAACCAGGGGATGAGAGTTCCAGGACACACAAAAAGTGACAAGGAATAGAAATCTGGAAAAGGGTTCTGTTCAGTGAAGTCAGGAGCAGAGAGCGATAGGCTTCTGGATAACGACAGAGCTGCAGACAGGGAGACGTTAGCTAGCAAGAAGCCAGATATCCATGGTGGAAAATGTTGGTGACCTTAGTACAGTCGGTGAATCTGTAGTGTTCTGTTGGTGTTTCTGGATACTTGAGAAATTGTCTAGAAGCTTGAATACACATGTTGATCCAGGGCCGAAGAATACCCAAAATGAGAGGTTGAAATCCTGGATGTGGATTCTTGGTGAAGTCATCCATGATAAAGTGTTATTTGGGCGAGGATTCCAAGCATGTTGTTTAAGAGTGGGGCTTAGAAACATTCTTGTGGAAGTCAGGACTCAAGTAAGACCAGTTGGTTCACAGTGTGACAAGCGTCTGGGGGATTTAGATAAGAAATCCACAGACGTTATTTTGGGTGTCTGACCACAGTTTGCCCATTGTTTATATAGACTGTTTACTTACTGTGAATATTAGAGTATAAGATATAGAGTATAAGTGTGAGTGTGTGTGAGTATGTGTGTGTGTGTGAGTGTGTGTGTGTGAGTGTGTGTGAGTGTGTGTGAGTGTGTGTGTGTGTGAGTGTGTGTGAGTGTA
>NC_135814.1:4843660-4865946 GCF_964213995.1 Mustelus asterias
TGAGTGTGAGTGTGAATATGAGTGTGTGAGTGTGTGTGTGAGTGTGTGTGTGAGTGTGAGTGAGTGGGTGTGTGTGAGAGTGTGTGCGTGTGTGAGTGTGAGTGTGTGTGTGTGTGAGTGTGAGTGCGTGTGTGTGTGAGTGTGAGTTTGTGTGAGTGTGTGTGCGTGCGTGCGTGCGTGCGCGTGCGGCGTGCGTGTGTGTGTTTGTGTGTGCGTGAGTGTGCGTGCGTGCGTGCGTGCGTGCGTGTGTGTGTGTGTGTGAGTGTGTGAATCCAGGTCTCCAGGTTTAAATGAATTAATGAACAGAAGGGCCTCCCATTAAAACGATCAAAAGGTGAGATTGGAATTATATTCTGTATAATGTGAATGAGAACCTTTTAATTATAATAAACCTTAATAGAAAGTCTTCCATAAATTTTATTGTTCAATAATCATCAGTTTTAGTGTTTTAACTAACCAACACAATAATTGAAAATGCTGGAAAATCTCAGCCGGTCTGACAGCCTCTGTGGAGAGAGAATAGAACCAACATTTCTAGTCTGGAAAATCTCAGCAGATCCGACAGCCTCTGTAGAGAGAGAATAGAACCAACATTTCCAGTCTGGAAAATCTCAGCAGGTCTGACAACCTCTGTAGAGAGAGAATAGAACCAACATTTCCAGTCTGGAAAATCTCAGCAGGATGACCGGTTAGTCTTACTTCGGTGGTTGGTAAATTGATGGAAAAGGTCTTTAGGGATGGGATTTACGACCATTTAGAAAGATGCGGATTAATCCGGGATAGTCAGCACGGATTCGTGAAGGGCAAGTCGTGCCTCACAAATTTGATAGAATCTTTTGAGGAGGTAACTAAGTGTGTTGATGAAGGTAGGGCAGTTGATGTCATATACATGGATTTTAGTAAGGTGTTTGATAAGGTCCCCCATGGTCGGCTTATGATGAAACTGAGGAGGTGTGGGATAGAGGGAAAGTTGGCCGATTGGATAGGTAACTGGCTGTCTGATCGAAGACAGAGGGTGGTGGTGGATGGAAAATTTTCAGATTGGAGGCAGGTTGCTAGCGGAGTGCCACAGGGATCAGTGCTTGGTCCTCTGCTCTTTGTGATTTTTATTAATGACTTGGAGGAAGGGGCTGAAGGGTGGATCAGTAAATTTGCTGATGACACCAAGATTGGTGGAGTAGTGGATGAGGTGGAGGGCTGTTGTAGGCTGCAAAGAGACATAGATAGGATGCAAAGCTGGGCTGAAAAACGGCAAATGGAGTTTAACCCTGATAAATGTGAGGTGATTCATTTTGGTAGGACGAATTTAAATGTGGATTACAGGGTCAAAGGTAGGGTTCTGAAGACTGTGGAGGAACAGAGAGATCTTGGGGTCCATATCCACAGATCTCTGAAGGTTGCCACTCAAGTGGATAGAGCTGTGAAGAAGGCCTATAGTGTGTTAGCTTTTATTAACAGGGGGTTGGAGTTTAAGGGCCGTGGGGTTATGCTGCAACTGTACAGGACCTTGGTGAGACCACATTTGGAATATTGTGTGCAGTTCTGGTCACCTCACTATAAGAAGGATGTGGAAGCGCTGGAAAGAGTGCAGAGGAGATTTACCAGGATGCTGCCTGGTTTGGAGGGTAGGTCTTATGAGGAAAGGTTGAGGGAGCTGGGGCTGTTCTCTCTGGAGCGGAGGAGGCTGAGGGGAGACTTAATAGAGGTTTATAAAATGATGAAGGGGATAGATAGAGTGAACGTTCAAAGACTATTTCCTCGGGTGGATGGAGCTATTACAAGGGGGCATAACTATAGAGTTCATGGTGGGACATATAGGAAGGATATCAGAGGTAGGTTCTTCACGCAGAGAGTGGTTGGGGTGTGGAATGGACTGCCTGCAGTGATAGTGGAGTCAGACACTTTAGGGACATTTAAGCGGTTATTGGATAGGCACATGGAGCACACCAGGATGATAGGGAGTGGGATAGCTTGATCTTGGTTTCAGATAAAGCTCGGCACAACATCGTGGGCCGAAGGGCCTGTTCTGTGCTGTACTGTTCTATGTTCTATGATGACAGCCTCTGTAGAGAGAGAATAGAACCAACATTCCCAGTCTGGATGACCCTTCGTCAAGTCTTTATGAAGAATATGTGATGAATCAGGTCTCTGGACAATCGCAGACATGCCCGACACTGCTTCCCACTCAGTTGTAAGTAGGAGAGTCTTTGATGATATACTCTCAGTCTGGAGAGGTCTCTGCTGTCTGGGTCTCTCCTCCTCACCCTCCTGTTTACACTCAGGATCTGGTTGGCCATGTCGCCCAGTCACTGCCTCCTGCTGGAACAGCACGTGGTGATGCCTCTCCCTCCTTCACCTCCTCCATTGGATGAGACCATAAGACATAGGAGCAGAATTAGGCCACTCGGCCCATCAAGTCTGCTCCCCCATTCAATCATGGCTGATATTTTTCTCATCCCCATTCTCCTGCCTTTTCCCCATAACCCCTGATCCCCTTATTAATCAAGAACATATCCCTGTCTTAAAGACACTGGCCTCCACAGCCTTCTGCGGCAAAGAGTTCCACAGATTCACCACTCTCTGGCTGAAGAAATTCCTCCTCATCTCTGTTTTAAAGGATCGTCCCTTTAGCCTGAGGTTGTGCCCTCTGGTTCTAGTTTTTCCTACTAGTGGAAACATCCTCTCCACGTCCACTCTATCCAGGCCTCGCAGTATCCTGTAAGTTTCAATAAGATCCCCCCTTATCCTTCTAAACTCCAACGAGTACAGACCCAGAGTCTTCAACCGTTCCTCATACGACAAACTCTTCATTTCAGGGATCATTCTTGTGAACCTCCTCTGGACCCTTTCCAAGGCCAGCACATCCTTCCTTAGATATGGGGCTCAAAACTGCTCACAATGCTCCAAATGGGGTCTGACCAGAGCCTTATACAGCCTCAGAAGTACATCCCTGCTCTTGTATTCTAGCCCTCTCGACATGAATGCTAACATTGCATTTGCCTTCCTAACTGCCAACTGAACCTGCACATTAACCTTAAGAGAGTCTTGAACAAGGACTCCCAAGTCCCTTTGTGTTTCCTAAGCATTTTCCCATTTAGAAAATAGTCTATGTCTCCATTCCTCCTTCCAAAGTGCATAACCTCACACTTTTCCACATTGTATTCCATCTGCCACTTCTTTGCCCACTCTCCTAACCTGTCCAAGTCTTTCTGCAGCCCCCCTGCTTCCTCAATACTACCTGTCCCTCTTCATATCTTTGTATCATCTGCAAACTTAGCAACAGTGCCTTCAGTTCCTTCCTCCAAATCGTTAATGTATATTGTGAAAAGTTGTGGTCCCAGCACTGACCCCTGAGGCACACCACTAGTCACCGGCTGCTATCCTGAGAAAGACCCCTTTATCCCCACTTTCTGCCTTCTGCCAGTCACCCAATCCTCTATCCATGCCAGGATCTTACCCTTAACACCATGGACTCTTAACTTATTTAACAGTCTTCTATGCGGCACCTTCAAAGGCCTTCTGGAAATCTAAATAAATCACATCCACTGGTTCTCCTTTATCTAACTTTCTTGTTACCTCCTCAAAGAACTCTAACAGATTTGTCAGACATGACCTCCCCTTGATGAAGCCATGCTGACTCAGTCCTATTTTATCATGCACTTCCAAGTACTCTGCGATCTCATCTTTAATAATGGACTCTGAGGACTCGGAGAAATGCAGTATTGAGTCCTGGATCCATTAGTCCTTGTGCCTTTGCTCTGAAATTAAACATTGAAGACAACAATAGTTAAAGGCGACAGAAAGGGAAGCTCTGATTGAGAGCCCTGTGGGAGATGTAGGGCTGAAAGCCAACCATTTCGTTCAGTGCTGTTAAAGGGCAAAAGAGTAACAAGGGAGAGAGTAGGGCCTCTTAAGGATCAACAAGATCATCTATGTGCGGATCCACAAGAGATAGGTGAGATCCTAAATGAATATTTCTCATCAGTATTCACTGTTGAGAAAAGCATGGATGTTGGGGAACTTGGGGAAATAAATAGTGATGTCTTGAGGAGTGTACATATAACAGAGAAGGAGGTGCTGGAAGTCTTAAAGCGCATCAAGGTAGATAAATCCCTGGGACCTGATGAAGTGTATCCCAGGACGTTGTGGGAGGCTCGGGAGGAAATTGCGGGTCCCCTAGCCGAGATATTTGAATCATTGATAGTCACGGGTGACGTGCCTGAAGATTGGAGAGTGGCAAATGTTGTGCCTTTGTTTAAAAAGGGCTGCAGGGAAAAGCCTGGGAACTACAGACCAGTGAGCCTCACATCTGTGGTGGGTAAATTGTTGGAAGGTATTTTGAGAGACAGGATCTACAGGCATTTAGAGACGCAAGGACTGATTAGGGACAGTCAGCATGGCTTTGTGAGTGGAAAATCATGTCTCACAATATAATTGAGTTTTTTGAAGGGGTAACCAAGAAGGTAGATGAGGGCAGTGCAGTTGATGTTGTCTACATGGACTTTAGCAAGGCCTTTGACAAGGTACCGCATGGTAGGTTATTGCATTAAGTTAAATCTCACGGGATCCAAGGTGAGGTATCTAAATGGATGCAAAATTGGCTTCTTGACGGGATGCCGGCGTTGGACTGGGGTGAACACAGTAAGAAGTCTAACAACACCAGGTTAAAGTCCAACAGGTTTATTTGGTAGCAAAAGCCACTAGCTTTCGGAACAGGCTGTTCCTTCGTCAGGTGGGTGGGAGTTCTGATCACAAACAGGGCACAAAGACACAAACTCAATTTACATGAATAATGATTGGAATGTGAGTCTTTCCAGGTAATCAAGGCTTAAAGGTACAGACAATGTGAGTGGAGGGAGCATTAAGCACAGGTTAAAGAGACGTGTATTGTTTCCAGACAGGACAGTTAGTGAGATTTTGCACATCCAGGCAAGTTGTGGGGGTCACAGATAGTGTGACATGAACCCAATATCCCGGTTTAGGCCGTCCTCATGTGTGCGGAACTTGGCTATCAGTTTCTGCTCAGCGATTCTGCGTTGTCGTGTGTCGTGAAGGCTGCCTTGGAGAACGCTTACCCGAAGATCAGAGGCTGAATGCCCGTGACCGCTGAAGTGCTCCCCCACAGGAAGAGAACAGTCTTGCCTGGTGATTGTCGAGCGGTGTTCATTCATCCGTTGTCATGGCGTCTGCATGGTTTCCCCAATGTACCATGCCTCGGGACATCCTTTCCTGCAGCGTATCAGGTAGACAACCTTGGGCGAGTTGCAAGAGTATGTACCGTGTACCTGGTGGATGGTGTTCTCACGTGAGATGATGGCATCCGTGTCGATGATCCGGCACGTCTTGCAGAGGTTGCTGTGGCAGGATTGTGTGGTGTCGTGGTCACTGTTTTCCTGAAGGCTGGGTAGTTTGCTGCGGACAATGGCCTATTTGAGGTTGTGCGGTTGTTTGAAGGCAAGAAGTGGGGGTGTGGGGATGGCCTTGGCGAGACGTTCGTCTTCATCAATGACATGTTGAAGGCTCCGGAGGAGATCCATCACTGGTACACTACCAGCCACCGATTACTCTTCCCTGCAGGGGCAAGAGAGCGGGAGAGATGGCTGTGGCTGGTAGTGTACCAGTGATGGTGCATCCCTTTACAGGCCCAGCTTGGTCCTTCTCCAGTGTCTCCTCTTGGACTTGTACTGATCTTGTCGGCGGTTTCCATGCGGATCCACTGTGGAATCGGCCAGTTCTGATTCACCTTCTTAGCGAGGAATCACTTCATCCTGAAGGTTTTGTGGGATGGCATGGCCGCACGTCCACTCCGGGAGGAGGGATCGGCCGCAGACTGGCAGCGGAACCCCCCCGACCAGAGGATGAGACGTCACACCCCCTCCCCTCCCCCCCCCAAACAGGGGATGATCAGTCACACCCCCTCTCCCCTCCCAGGAGATGAGACGTCACACCCCCTCCCCTCCCCTCCCCCCCCAAACAGGGGATGATCGGTCACACCCCCTCTCCTCTCCCCCCCCCCCCCCCCCAAACAGGGGATGATCGGTCACACCCCCTCTCCTCTCCCCCCCCCCCCCCCCCAAACAGGGGATGATCGGTCACACCCCCTCTCCTTTCCCCCCCCCCCCCCCCAAACAGGGGATGATCGGTCACACCCCCTCTCCTCTCCCCCCCCCCAGGAGATGAGACGTTACACCTCCTCTCCACCCCCCCCCCCCCCCCCCCCCCCCCCCGGCGACCAGAGGATGACCTGGGTCAGGGAGCCGTTGCAGTCTCTGACCCCGCTCTTTGGAGGCTGCAGCGGCGACTTCGAACTTTTATTCGGCAGGTCGGTAACAGCGCGGACGCGGATCGGGCCAGAAGACGGTAAAGTGGGATTTGGCGGTAGAGTTGGGCACAAATGCAAATGCATTTAAATTGTCGGGCCGCCCGATTCGGGCGTGGGCCGGACCCGTGCCCGAATCGGGTGTCGGGAAAGCCGCGATCTGCTCAGATTTGGGTGCAGATCGCGTTAAAGGCCCGACGCCCAACTTTACCACGATTTCGCACCCGAAAACGGGCGCGAAGCTTTGGTAAAATCAGGCCCTGGGACTTTTTTCTCTGGAGCGTAGGAGGCTGAGGGGTGATCTTATAGAGGTCTATAAAATAATGAGGGGCACAGATCAGCTAGATAGTCAATATCTTTTCCCCAAGGTAGGGGAGTCTAAAACTAGAGGGCATCGGTTTAAGGTGAGAGGGGAGAGATACAAAAGTGTCCAGAGGGGCAATTTTTTCACACAGAGAGTGGTGAGTGTCTGGAACAAGCTGCCAGAGGTAGTAGTAGAGGCGGGTACAATTTTATCTTTTAGAAAGCATTTAGATAGTTACATGGGTACGATGGGTATAGAGGGATTTGGGCCAAATGCAGGCAATTGGGACTAGCTTAGGGGTTTCAAAAAAAAGGGCGGCATGGACAAGTTGGGTTGAAGGGCCTGTTTCCATGCTGTAAACCTCTATGATTCTAAAGTGATAGGCAGAATCCTAGCCTTCCCTCCTGCCAGTGGTTCAAACAGAGGCAAATGCACTCTCTCCACGGCTAACTTTAATCCAATTGTGGAATTAACATCAGCCCAATGCTGCACGAATGGATAGACAGTGTGTTGGTTTGCAGCGACAGAGTTGCTGCTGTAATGGAAGGGTTGAGTTGCAAAGGGCTGATATTTTCCCAGTATCTACAGCAGCAACTGCCGGATAGAAGTGAACACATTTAGATTTAAATCCATCTATCCGTCAACTGTGTAAAATCGGGGCTCAGTGTGTGATCCTCTCTCTCTCAGTGTTCACTCAGAGGGCTGTGGGTACAAGATCCACTCCATAGACCTGAGTGCTAAATCTATCCCGATGCTCCCAGTACTCAGGGAGTGCTGTCCTGTTGGTGGAGCTGACTCTTAGATACGATACTGTTCTCCAGCCTCCTCGGATAGCAGTCGAAGATCCAATGACAATGCTTGAAAAAGAGCAGGGAAATTCTCCTCGATGTCTCGGCAACGCTTATTCCCTCAAACAGTGTCGAAGAAAAGGGATTGGGCAGAATTCTCCCAGGAAAATTCTAAGGGTTGAACTTGTGGGAAAGCTGGAGTCATTCCCGCTGGGTTGTTTTTTCAGTGGGAGTTCAGAGCAGAATCTCCCACACTCTGTGCAATGGAGGGGCAGTATGAGTATTGTTAGATTTCAGGGGGCAAGACCTATCCCCACCCTGGGGACTGAAACCAGCGGGACTCTGTGCGGATGTGCAGTGGCCCCGAACTGTCAGCCTCCCGCTTGCTGGCCAGCGACCAGGACCCCTGCAGAGCTGCCCCCCCCAAACCCCCAATCACGGCCCCGACCATTCCTAAACCAGCCTTGATCCCCCCCCCCCCCCCTGCCCCCCATCCTGGACCACCCGGCCTCCAGCCATGCCAAACCCCCCCCCAGACCTCCCCGATTGGGGGCAGGAGGGAGGCCAGCATCGACCCCAATGGCAGAGTGGCCTCTCACCCCCACTGATCGCCCCCAGGCCCTGCCATCAATAGGCTCCACTCCCTTGGTACTGCCCCATGTCCGATGGGCAGTGCCATGGGGCCCGGTTGGCACTGCCCAGGTGCCCATATGCAGGGGGCACCCCCCCACCCTTCAGGGGCCCCCGATTTCCCCCCCTTCACTCCAGTGGGGGGGGGGGAGAGGAGAGGCTCGCGGGCCCGGAGAATTCAGTCCCGGGGCCGTTAATAGCATTTAAATGATATTTAAAACATAATTTAAATGCTAGCCCCACCTCCCCAGCGCTGGGAGATGCGAATGGGGCGCGAATCCCGAACATCACCTCCCCCACGTGATTTTCTAGGCCCACTGCACTGATATTGCAGCAGGATGGGAGAATCGTGGCCATTATTTTGGTCATTCATCACATTGGTCATTGTGGGAGCTTGCTGTGCACAAATTTATGCAAATTTACCGACGTCCCAACAGTGTCAATGCTTCAAAAGCACTTCATTGGATGTAAAACACTTGAGGGCGCCTGAGGCCATGAAAGGCGCTATATGAATGCAAGTCTGTTTTGACAACGATGGATGGATCTGAGTGTTCAAAGACACAGTGGGTGGAATCAGACAAAGCATCAGACACGGACACAGGGGTCAGTTTGAGATCGTCACAAATCACCTGCAACGCTCACTTTTAATTTCCCTACAAAAAAGTACAAAAAACGGTAAAAGGCGCCAGTTACGCGGGACGTACACAGGTTTACAGAACGCGGCGAGCTCACCGCTGGCACTCACCAACTGACCGCCCCATCTAGTGTCGGGCCCCCAATCAATCGCCTCCAAGCCCGGCCAATAGCAATTCATCTTCCAAACAGAATTGGATGAAGGAGGCGGAGTGACACAGACAGCACCAAGAACCCCAACGTCCCGACGTCAGGCAACTGGCTCGAAATGTATTGGACTTAAAACACGCACAACGTAACAAAAATATGAAAAGCAGTCAAAGAGAGAGACCTGTGCACACCTCCTGATATCCCCATGGAAACCATTTCCCCGCTACACTAACCCTTACAAAAGCTAAAACTAAACCTCGAAACTTACCTAAATTAAAAAATAGAGTAAAACTTATCTTTGGTTCGTATCACTTACAAAGCGAGAGGGAGAAATAAAGTCCGTGAAGCTAATCCTTGGCACTGGGGTGGGGAGGGTTGTTGGTGGGGTGGGGCTTCCCTCGATTAGCCAAAGCCGGTCCGTGGCTGGCACAGTGCGCCGTTTGTGCCAGGCCCCCACTCGCGCGGCAGTTTCTGTACCTTGAGGATCTGCTGTAGACCATGTGCTGGACCACAGAACATGCCCCCCCCCCCCGCCCCCCGCACTCCCACCGCCCACCCCCCATGGTCAGACTGAAAGGAACAAACACAAATCCATCTTTGGTCCAACTACCAGAGGGAGAAACACCTCAGGTTCTTGATGGCTATCAATGCTAACAGGTTCTGTCTGGTCAGAGTGTTTGGGGAGTAGGGGGCGGGCGGGGGTGGTGGCAGATGTGGCCAGTGGTTGGAGTGGGGGGGGGACCTCCAGAAACATCCTGGGGTCTTCAAAGAGGAGAAAGGGCGAGCGAGCCACAAACGAAGAGTTGTGAGAATCTTCCCGATTTCTCTGCAGACTGTTTGGAATGGTGGGAGAAGGTCCGACTGAACAGGGACCGAGGAGTCCGACTGCTTTCCCATTGGGAATGTGGGGCCTTGTGGAGATGGATGTGACAGGGATTGGGAGATATTTCATTCGCACCTAATCCCTAAGTAATGTGTAATTTGCGGATGCAGGGGTTTTTTAAAATCCTTTTCGCAGATAAGGCAGTCTCTAATGTACAAGGCAGTGTCGAGAGGAGTCAGTTAAAATCATACAAGGCACGCCCATCGGGTCGGCACCGACTCTGACAGAATATCTTCCCCAGGCCCTCTCCCCCTGGCCTATCCCCAAACCCCACCCGTTTCCCACGGCCAATCCACCTCACCTGCTCACCTTTGGACTGCGGGAGGAAACCGGAGCACCCGGGGGAAACCCACTCAGACACGGGGAGAATGTGCAGACCCCACACAGACAGTGACCCAAGCCGGGAATCGAACCCGGGTCCCTGGCGCTGTGGGGCAGCAGTGCTAACCCGCTGTGCCACCGTGCCACCCTGGAAGATATGATACCTCAAGATCGAATCTCCAGCTATCCTTAATGGGCCTAATGGCCCCTTTCTGGATGGTAGATGATGCTGGGAATTGAGGTACAGGTCAGGCCCCATCTAATTAAACAGTGGAACAGGTTGGAGAGGCTCCCCATGCTTCTTACAAACCCGGGGAGATTTGAGGCACTGAAGTAAAATGTTATAATGCTGCAGGGATGCCCTCCTTTCAGAAGCATTCTAGGGATCGGGGGGCTGGCGGGGGGGTGGGGTGGGGTGGGGGGGGGGGGAGCGGGGGCTGGCGGGGAGGGGTGGGGGAGCGGGGGCTGGCGGGGTGGGGGGGGGGCTGCTGTGGCGGGGGGGGGGGAGGTATTTGAGGCAAACAATATGAGGTGTTTATTGGAGCACCAGCCCCTGGGATGGCGATGAGGATTTAAACCCCCCCGCTGTGGAGGGGGAAGGAGTCACACTGTGTCGTCACTGTTGGATCACAACAGCAACACAACTCAGCCGGATCCTGTCCCACAGCTGCTTGTTATAATGGAGGAAGTGTCCCGAAATAAAACACACAATGGGTTTATCTCACAGGATGCAATTTGGGGACAGATGAAGTCGTTCACGCTTCTCAGCATCCGTGGAAACCAGAATCCCAGCTGGATCCCAACCAGGACCCAGGCCTGAGGTTTTGCTGAAGAAGGTTGGGAACGAGAGTGAATTTTATCGTCTTCTGGGCGGGAGGGAGGGAGGCAGGGAGGGAGGGGGGAGGGAGGCAGGGAGGGAGGGAGGGAGGGGGGGAGGGGGGAGGGGAGGGAGGGGGGGAGGGAGGCAGGGAGGGTCATGCAAGTGGCTGTGGTCCGGGACGTGCTGCCTGACTCAGCAACAGAAGCAAATTCAATCATCATTCCCAAAGGGAATCAGGTAAATTCTTGGAAACATAAATGGTGCAGAGCTCTGGGAAAGGCACGGGAGGAACTAATGGATAGCTGTTGGCGCGATGGCCCAAATGGCCTCCTTCTTAGGGCTAGTGGTCATGTTACTAGACTAGTAACCCAGAGTAATGATCCCTTACACACACTCTCTGGAAGAATAGAAGAGAGGAGGGAGAAAGAAAGAGAGGGGGAGAGAGAAAGAGAGGGGAGAGAGAAAGAGAGGGAGGAAAGAGAAAGAGAGGGGGAGAAAGAGAGGGGGAGAAAGAGAGGGGGAGAAAGAGAGGGGGAGAAAGAGAGGGGGAGAAGAGAGGGGGAGAGAGAAAGAGAGGGGGAGAGAGAAAGAGAGGGGGAGAGAGAAAGAGAGGGGGAGAGAGAAAGAGAGGGGGAGAGAGAAAGAGAGGGGGAGAGAGAAAGAGAGGGGGAGAAAGAAAGAGAGGGGAGAAAGAAAGAGAGGGGGAGAAAGAAAGAGAGGGGAGAAAGAAAGAGAGGGGGAGAAAGAAAGAGAGGGGGAGAAAGAAAGAGAGGGGGAGAGAGAAAGAGAGGGGGGAAAGAGAAAGAGAGGGGAGAGAGAAAGAGAGGGGAAGAGAGAAAGAGAGGAGGAGAGAGAAAGAGAGGAGGAGAGAGAAAGAGAGGGGGAAAGAGAAAAGAGAGGGGGAGAAAGAAAGAGAGGGAGAGAGAGAAAGAGAGGGGGGAAAGAGAAAGAGAGGGGGAGAGAGAAAGAGAGGGGGAGAGAGGGAGAGGAGGAGAGAGAAAGAGAGGGAGGAAAGGGAGAAAGGAGGGAGAGAAAGAGATGGGAGAGAAAAGGGAGAGGGAAAGGGAGGGAGAGAGGGAGGGAGACAGAAAGAGAGGGGGAGAGAGAGTAAGAGAGTGGGGAGAGAGAAAGAGAGGGGAGAGAGAGAAAGAGAGGGGGAGAGGGGGAGACAGAAAGAGAGGGGGAGACAGAAAGAGAGGGGGAGAAAGAGAGGGGGAGAGGAAAAGAGCGGGAGAGTGAGAAATGAAGAAGGAGACAAAGAAATAAAGAGGGAGGGGGGGGAATGGGCAGGGAACGAGAGAGTTGGAGCGAAATCTCTCCATTTCTCTCAGCTTATTCGCAGACCATGGTAGGTGGGTCACAGTGACCTCAGACAGTAAGAATGCTCAGGTCTTGTTCAGGCGAGGGAGGGAGAATGGGAATCCAACCTGCCTTTACAGCTCTTTTTAAAATAAGTGGCACCTAAAATAAGAATTCCAGCTTCCGTTACCCAATTCACCAACGGCAAGTTAGGCCTGTGCCTCTCGACTGAACAACTCAGACTAATAAGGGCTTCTTTTGCTTTGAAAGTATATTTTATTCTGCAAATCAATTCGATTAAGAATTTTTCATCTGAAGAATTTCGGAGCAGGAGGTCATTCAGCCCCTCAAACTGGTTGTTGGGATGAGGGGACAGTACGAGGAGGAGAGAGTGAACCAAGGCCTACATTCCCTGGAGTTTAGAAAAATGTTTTCCCTGGCTGGGGAAATCAGGGACGTGGGGGTCACGGTGTCAAAATAAGGGGTTGGCTATTTAGGAGGGATATGTGGCGAATGGCCTTCACTCGGGAGGCCGTAGATGCTCAGTCACTGAGTAAAGTCCAGTCAGATATCAACAGATTTTCGATACTCAGGGAATTAAGGGATTTGGGGAAAGAACTGGAAGATTGGAGTTGAGGGAGAAGACTAGACGGGAAGGCACGGTGGCACAGTGGTTAACGCTGCTGCCTCACAGCGCCAGGGACCCGGGCTCAATTCCAGCCTCGGGTCACTGTCTGTGTGGAGTTTGCACACTCTCCCCATGTCTGCATGGGTTTCCTCCGGGTGCTCCGGTTTCCTCCCTCAATCCAAAGATTAGGTTGATTGGCCATGCTGAACTGACCCAAGAGTCAGGGGGACTAACTAGGGTAAATATGTGGAGTTACAGGAATAGGGCCCGGGTGGGATTGTGGTTGGTGCAGACTCGATGGGCCGAATGGCCTCCTTCTGTACTGTTGGGATTCTGTGATTTTATGACTCTACCAGCATGATGGTTTGAGGGTTCGAATTGCCTGCTCTTGCTCCTATTTCTTACGTTTGTGGTCAAGTGAAAAGTTGATCGACAACTGGGGGGCAAAGGGCATTAAGGCTAATGGAATGGAAGATGGGAAAATGGTGTTGAAACACAGACCAAACCTTGGTCTCACTGAAAGGGATAAATGGCCTCCTCCCGTCTCTCTGACTCCGCAAGAGGAGCCGAGGGCTCATTTGAAAAGAGGGAAAAATGACGGCTTCAAGTGGAATTCGTGCTAAAACCTTCACAAATACTTAATTTGGGTGGAGGAGGAAAAGGAAAACACAGAAACATTCCCCAGAACCAAGTGGGACAAACTGGTTACCACAGCAACCTGGAGACAATTCTAGGCTGGGGAAGGTCCAGTAGGCCCAAGCCAGTGAAATGGTCACAAGTAAAGCACAATAACTTACCAAAAAGTACCAAAATAAAAATAACTTCGTCAACAAAATAAATCATTTCATTGTCGCTCTCGCTCGACCTTCCAAAATTCTGGAATGCTCTCAGGCTGTAAACAATCGGAATTAAGCAAAGAAGTTGTAATTAATTCTCCTATCGCTAGCCAGACATTTTTTTAACATCTTGTCACTTTATATAGATACATAAACCCACCAAAAATAACCGTGAGAAAGTAAAGGCTTCTTTTCTCAATAAGTAAACTAACCCCAGACCAGAGAGAGGGAATTAATCCAAACTAATATCAACAAAAATAACTATACAATACCATCTAATTGGCCAAGTTTCGCATCTATCTTGTTAAAAAGGGGGTCTCGCCCAATCCCTCTCCCCAATCGTAAGGGGTGGGGGAGGGTTCTCCCTTTAAACTCAGCCTCAAATGTCACTATCCTACAGTAAGTTCAAGAGTGACTCGACCCAATTAGGGTTGCATTTGGAATGTTCCAGAATACCAGAGGGAAAAAAAAACACCAAAAAGTACAAGCCAATAATCACTCGGAAGGTCTTAAAATGCTTGACATTGGTCAACTTGGTCCAAACCTCATCCTAACCCCCACCCTCGCCCCCACCATCGCTCTGGGCTCTGCCCCACTCCCCCCTCCCCTCCCCACCCACCCACCCACAAGTCAGCCTCCCCGTTCACCCTCAGCCCCTTTTCCAGTGGTTTTGCCAGCGACGTTATTGCCGAGAAGGTCAAAATGAAATGCAAGTCTTTCCAGTCGAGGTCCCTTTTTTTTTGCTTCAAGCGTCAATTCTCTCCGAATATTTCACGGTTGAAGAGCCTGTTCCCAGCATCACGCCCGCAATCCTGCAGAAGGCAAGGGGAGAAATGGTTAAAGGGAAGTTTTTCTTTAAAGTTTTATTTTTTAGTCACTTACATTAACACTGCAATGAAGTTACTGTGAAATTCCCCTAGTCGCCACACTCCAGCGCCTGTTCGGGTCACTGCACCCTAACCCGCACGTCTTTCAGACTGTGGGAGGAAACCGGAGCACCCGGAGGAAACCCACGCAGACACGAGGAGAATGTGCAAACTCCACACAGACAGTGACCCAAGCAGGGAATCGAACCCAGGTCCCTGGTGCTGTGAAGCAGTGGTGCTAACCACTGTGCTACCGTGTCGCCCCTAAATGGTTACCCAGGATGTCGAGGAATCAACTGGATTCACCCAAGTCAGCAGGGAGATGCAAGAGAGGAACACAGGAACAGGGAGGAGGCCATTCAGACCCCCCCCCAGCCTGCTACACAGGAACAGGAGGAGGCCATTCAGCCCTTCGAGCCTGCTACACAGGAACAGGGAGGAGGCCATTCAGCCCTTCGAGCCTGCTACACAGGAACAGGGGGGAGGCCATTCAGATCCCTCCAGCCTGCTGCACAGGAACAGGAGGAGGCCATTCAGCCCCTTGAGCCTGCTACACAGTCACCACATGAGATTATTCAGCCCATCAAGCCTGTCACACAGGAACTGGATGAGGCCATTCAGCCCCTCAGGTTGTTTCATTATTCAAGTAGTTGATCTGTATTTTATCTCAATCTATCCTACTTGAAGACATTTTGTACCCTCATTCTCTCCATCTCCTGACTAAGGAGGTATGCAATGACACTGTGCTATTGATATATTTTATGTTTAAGGGGACTGTTTTAATATTCAGTTCTTTTTACAGGCAGTCAGTATGTCTGGAAGGAATACACTCAGATGCGAGGAAAGCAGGATGATTACTCATTTTAGCGATGTAATGTTTACTTAGGAGAGAGCTAATGGACTCGTTTATAAATGGAGATTTCCCGGAGTTATGTTTTGATTAAAGGAATGGAACAAAGAACAAACAACAGTACAGCACAGGAACAGGCCCTTCGGCCCACCAAGTGTGTGCCGACACAGATGCCTCTCTAATCTAATATTTTCTTGCCTCTACGTGGTCCATATCCCTCTATTCCCTGCCTATTCATGTATCTATCCAGATGCCTCTTGAATATTGTTATAGAATCCACTTCCACCACCTCCTCCTTTTTATCTCAAAATGTCCTAGAATGTCAACATCCTCCTCTCTACACTCACCATTCTCCACATCCTTCTCCTTTGTGAATACTGATGCAAAGTACTCGTTAAGGACCTCACCCACCTCATCTGGCTCCACACACAAATTCCCTCCATTGTCCTTGAGTGGACCCACCCTTTCCTTAGCTACCCTCTTCCTCCTTATATACACATAAAAAACCTTGGGATTCTCCTTAATCCTGCCTGCCAAGGACATTTCATGGCCCCTTTTTGTATAAAACCCACGCTGTGTAAAAGACCCGTATATGCACGCGTGTGTGTGTGTGTGTAAGACCCACCCTATAACACCCACACGTATTTAGGACCCACAGTGTGTGTGTATAAAACGATATTTGTGACCGGATGCCCTCATTGGTCGTTAATATTTTACTGGAACCTCCTCTGATTGGTGAATCTTGAAAAGGGAAAAATATCCTGCATGATTGGGGGGGGGAGAAGGGGTGGAGGGGGTTGGGGGTTGCTTGCGGAGGGAGAGGTGGGTGGAGAAGGTGTGGAGAATATTAGGGCCAGACACAGGGGAAGCAGCAGATATCATGATCTCTCAAGAGTTTAGAGAGAGTCTAAGACCAGAGGGTATATCTTCCCCCGACTAATACAGAGATAAGGAGAAGCCATCTCCTCCCAGAGGGAGTGAATCTGTGGAATTCTGTGCTGGAGAGGCTGGATCGTTCAGTATGTTCAAGCCTGAGATCGACAGGTTTTTAATCAGTCAGGGAATCGAGGGTTACGGGGATAAGGCGGGAAAGTGGAGTTGAGGATTATATCAGAACAGCCACAATCTCATTGAATGGTGAAGCAGACTCGATGGGCTGAATGGCCTACTGTTGCTCCTATGCCTTGCGGTCTCTCCCTTGACCGGGCTGCAGGGTTCAAGGTGCAGAGGTGTCAGGTCATTATCTCATATCAGCGTAGTTACTGTCGTATTGTAGGAAACCCAATTAGCGCACAGCAAGATCACACAAATAGCAGTGAAATAAATTGCCAGTTAACTGAGAATGAGGTATAAGTATTGGTCCCGAGTTGGTGGGGAGGAATTCCCCTGCCCTCCTTTAACATAGTGACAGTGCCTTTGTGTAACATCTTGTCCAATAGACAGTATCTCCGACAGAGCAGTGCTCCCTCAGAATCACAGGTTTGTGCTCATAGACAGGAGTAGGATTTGAACCCAGAACCTCCCGACTCGGAGGTGAGAGAGTGTGACCCAGTTAGCCGTGGCCGAACCCAGTCATGAATAATGATCTATTTTTACCTGCTTTTCCCGAACAGGCACCTTCCTTCTCCTGGGCAAAGTTCAGTCGGTTCTGTTCCACCGCCGTGCCGTTCGACTCGGGACTGTCGCTTCTGGGTTGGTGGGGGATCTCCCCCGACGCGCGGTAAGCCATGTTCAGCTGCTCCTGGGCTAGCTTCAGGTGCCTGTGGACCGCCTCGGACATCTCGAAGCTGCCCGGCCCCAAGCCGCCGAGGTTGTCGCGATACGGCACGCTCCCGTTGCCCAGTTTAGTCTTGTCCTTGCGGAGCACCGAGTGGTAGCCGGGTGGGCCGTAAGGGGAGCACTTGGAGGGACGGGAGACGCGGGAAGCCTGACGTCTGCCCCTCAAACCATCCCGGATGCCACCAAGGCCAAGGTGGAAGAGCTCGGCAAAGTTGAGCAACAAGCAAAGACCACTGACCACGTACATGACCAACAAGAAGATGGTTTTCTCAGTGGGACGGGACACGAAGCAGTCGACGGTGTACGGACAAGGGCTGGTACTGCAGACAAAGCCGGGGAGAACTTCAAACCCATACAGAAAATACTGACCCACCAGGAAAGCGATCTCAAAGACTGTTCTCAGCAGGAGTTGGAAGACGTACATCTTCATGAGGCCGTCTTCCTTGATTCGCCTCCGGCCGTCGTGCTGCTGCTTCTTGTCGGCCGCTTTCTTGTCGGCCTCAGGCTCCGGTTCGTGCTCAATCTCCTCGCAGACCATGGGGTCCTCTTCGTCATCGCCCTCCGCCTCCTCGTAATCCCGAGCAGCTCCCCGGTGCACGATGGGCATCCTCTTCTTGGGCTTTGAGTTGCTGCCCTCCATCCGAGCGATCCGGTGCACCGCGTAGCCCAGATACATGATGGACGGCACGGACACCATGATGATCTGGAAGACCCAGAAGCGGACATGGGACAAGGGCGCGAAGGAATTGTAGCAGACATTCTCGCAACCGGGTTGCTGCGTGTTGCAGGTGAACTTGCTCTGCTCATCGTGGTAGATGGCATCACCGCCCAGTGCCGTCAGGACGATGCGGAAGATGATCAGGACAGTCAGCCAGATTTTACCCACGAACGTGGAGTGGTTGTGGATTTCCTCCAACAGCCGCGTCAGGAAGGACCAGCTCATCTCGGCCGAGTGAGACCTTCAGCTCAAAACACTGGAAAAAACCAAGAGAAAACAGGGATCAAACATCCAAGCAGCCCAATCGCCAATCAGGAGGAGGCCATTCAGCCCCTCCAGTCTATTCCAGCACAACTCAATTAGATCATGGCTGATCTGAACCCTCGATCGCTTTACCCGTAGCTCCATAGCTGTTTATATCCGTATTTGCCAGAACCTATTCATCTCTGGTGAAACGGAGCTAGCACCCATCGCTTCCTGTGGGGGAGAATTCCACACTCCCAGATATTTCCTAACCTTCCTCTCGAGTGGCTGGACTCTGTTCCACACACACTCCCCGCTTCAGCAGAAAAAGTTTCTTTCTATCTACCGAATCCCGACAAAAATCCTAAATCCTCGTTCAAATCCATCACAAACCTCTCTCGATTTTTCATTGAACGCAAGCCTGATGGATCTGGTCTCTCCGTGTGACCTGACCCTCGGGGAAGCCGCTAACACTCTGGTGACCCTGTCCTGCCCCCTTTCAATGATCAATATATCCTTCCTAAGGTGTCGCCCCGAACCGGGCACATTTACTCCAGATGTGGCCTAACCAGGCCTTTGTATCCCTGTGAACATTTCCTCCTGTTTCTATTCCAGTTTATTCCGACTGATCAGGTTAATATTCCATAACCCCCTCCCATTCCAAAACGGCGCCTCACGCTAAGAGACATTCCTTTGTTCCGGGTTCTGAGGTTCCTTTGCCAATTACACTCACTTCCTGTTACCTTTGTCGCTGTGAGATTTGCAAAAAAAGGTGAAATCTGGAGTTCTGGCCACCCGAAGATGGACAAGATGGGGATAGATAGGGTGAACAGTGGGAAGCTTTTTCCCAGGTCGGAGGTGACGATCACAAGGGGTCACGGGTTCAAGGTGAGAGGGGCGAAGTATAACTCAGATATCAGAGGGACGTTTTTTACACAGAGGGTGGTGGGGGCCTGGAATGCGCTGCCAAGTAGGGTGGTGGAGGCAGGCACGCTGACATCGTTTAAGACTTACCTGGATAGTCACATGAGCAGCCTGGGAATGGAGGGATACAAACGATTGGTCTAGTTGGACCAAGGAGCGGCACAGGCTTGGAGGGCCGAAGGGCCTGTTTCCTGTGCTGTACTGTTCTTTGTAAGAGTTTAAGTTTAAAATTTATTTATTAATCGGCCATTTCAGAGGGCGGTTAAGAGTCAACCACATTGGCTGTGGCTCTGGAGTCACATGTAGGCCAGACCGGTTAAGGATGGCAGATTTCCTTCCCTAAAGGACATTAGTGAACCAGATGGGTTTTTACAGCAATTGATGATAGTTTCATGGTCATCGTTACCGAGACTAACTTTATATTCCAGATTATTGAATTGAATTTAAATTCCACCAGCTGCCGTGGTGGGATTTGAACCCAGGTCCCCAGAGAATTGGCCTGGGCCTCTGGATTACTAGTCATAGAATCCCTACAGTACAGAAGGGAGCCATTTGATCCATTGAGTCTGTACCGACCACAATCCCACCCAGGTCCTATTCCCATCACCCCACACATTTACCCTGCTAATCCCCCTGAAACTAGGGTCAATTTAGCACGGCCAATCAACCTAACCGGCACACCTTTGGAGTGTGGGAGGAAACCGGAGCACGCGGAGGAAAAGCACGCAGACACGGGGAGAATGTGCAAACTCCACACAGACAATGACCCAAGCCGGGAATCAAACCCGGGTCCCATAACCATTGGAATGGAGGTCTTGCCATTTGGGGCACCCTTTCTTCCCCCTCCCTCCCTCCCACCAAAACCTTGCCCTGACACCACCCCCACAACTGCCCATTCCTCCCCTTCCTCCCCCCCCCCCCCCCGCCTCCCCCCCCGCCCCTCCCCCTCCACCCCAGGAGGTTTCCTGGCTTGGCGAACTCACCCCGGGAGTGAAATTCCAGGTCACTGCAGCATTCCCGCAGCGGGACGCTGAGACTGTCAGCCTCAATTTGTGCGCTGATATCTCAGGAGTGAAACTTGAAACCACACCTTCCTCACTCTGAGGCGAGAATGTTGCCCACAAAGCCACAGTGGATGCATTAACCTGCGGCTGAGTGAGTGTCGAGGCGTCACACCCTGACAATGCCCTGATTGCATTGCTGTCGACAACACGCACACCAATCTACCCATAAAAAAAATTCTTATCTAGCTAGCCATATGAACGGAGTGGGAATGGAGGGATACAAAAGAATGGTCTAGTTTGGGCCAGGGAGCGGCGCGGGCTTGGAGGGCCGAAGGGCCTGTTCCTGTGCTGTATTGTTCTTTGTTCAATCACTGCTAACCAGAACTCTGTGTTGTACTCAGAAACATAGGATGGTTCAGCACTTAAGGAGGCCATTCAGCCCATCTGAGAGTGTGCTTTCTCTTTTGAAGAGAATCCAGTTGGACTTTCTCTCCTGGCTCTTCACCCAAATCCCTGTAACTTTCCCCCTCCGAGTATTTACCCAGTTACTGTTCCAAAGCTACAACTGAACTCACACTCACCGTCCTATCAGACAGTGCGTTCCAAATCCTAAACACTCAGTCTGTAATAACGTTCTTCTCCTGTTGCCTCTGGTTCTTTTTCCAGTCTGAACGTTCTGGTTATCAAGTGCCAGCCACTGGAAACAGTTCATTATTTACCTCATAGAAAACCCTTCATCATTTTGCATTCCTCTCTCCAATCTCCATGGGCGGCAGGGTGGCACAGTGGTTAGCGCTGCTGCCTCACAGCGCCAGGGACCCGGGTTCGATTCCCGGCTTGGGTCACTGTCTGTGTGGAGTCTGCGCATTCTCCCTGTGTCTGCGTGGGTTTCCTCCGGGTGCTCCGGTTTCCTCCCACAGTCCAAAAGACATGCTGGTTAGGGTGCACTGACCGTGCTAAATTCTCCCTCAGTGTACCCGAACAGGTGCCGGAGTGTGGTGACTAGGGGATTTTCACAGTAACCTCATTGCAGTGTTAATGTAAGGCTACTTGTGACACTAATAAATAAACTTAAAAGCTCCTCTCAGCCTCCTCTGCTCCCAGGAGTTATCCCTCATTGCTGGAAGCATTCGAGTGAATCTTTTTCTACACCCTGTCTAATACCTTCACATTCTTCTTAAAGTGCGGTGCCCAGAATTGGATCGAGGGTTCTGCTGGGATGGGGACATAAACAAAATCAACATTTCAAAAGTTGGCACCAATCCTAAAACCACAGGTATGTGGATCGCGTTGGGCTTGTAGTTCCGCTGATCTGGTGGGCACTACTCGCTCACGGACCTGCCTCGGTGCAGAGCTGATAGGGGACCTCATGAGAACAGCAACAGGCATTAAAAATACTCAGCAAACGTCCTCCTCTGAACTCCCATCAGCTCGGGATCCCCTCACCCCCTCGTTCTGGAGACGGGTTTAGACTCGCCAACGGATTTGAGTGGGCGTGATTCCTCATTCGCAGACTGTGTGTTGGTGTGCCTCACATTTATAACTATCCACAATTGCCCTCAAGAACTTGGCGCTGGGCTGCGTCCTGAAACCGCAGCAGTCAGAGAGTCAGAGAGGTTTACAGCATGGAAACAGGCCCTTCGGCCCAACTTGTCCATGCCGCCCAGTTTTTACCACTAAGCTAGTCCCAATTGCCCGTGCTTGGCCCATATTCCTCTATACCCATCTTACCCCATGTAACTGTGATGTGGAGTTGCCGGTGTTGGACTGGGGTGGGCACAGTAAGAAGTCTCACAACACCGGGTTAAAGTCCAACAGGTTTATTTGGTAGCACGAGCTTTCGGAGCGCTGCTCCTTCATCAGGTGAATCATAGGGGGGGGGGGGGGGGGTGGCATTCTCTCCCATGCCCTGGGGCATGTATTTGGACAATGCCTGGACCAATGGGCCGCAGCCAGAGTCTCCCTCAGTGTACCCGAAACAGGCGCCGGAGTGTGGTGACTAGGGGATTTTCACAGTAACTTCATTGCAGTGTTAATGTAAGGCTACTTGTGACACTAATAAATAAACTTAAAAGCTCCTCTCAGCCTCCTCTGCTCCAAGGAGTTATCCCTCATTGGGCAGGAGGGAACAGAATCCACGCATTTCGAATACTGTTTGAAAACAGGGTTACACGGGAAGCAGGTTCAATTCCTCACACCCTTGGCCAGACCCTTGCTGCGAATGTCCGAGAGAGAGGGCACGCGAGCGATAGAGAGAGGGCGCGCGAGCGATAGAGAGAGGGCGCGTGTGC